>NC_056745.1:725802398-725842398 GCF_019279795.1 Protopterus annectens
TGGCTGTCAGCACATTAGGTTGCTCACCTCATGCCGGCTTAGACCGCCTCCAGGTAGCATCCTACCTGGGCTCGCTCACGTACACTACACACGTGTCTGTGATTCCGGTGCACTCTCATTAATATGTATATGGCGCTACTGCGCCGGATATTCCATGCACCGCCGGCGCAGGCCTTACGCCGGCCTTGCGCCGAGCTTCATGAATCCCAGGGATAATAATTCCTTACACCAGTCTAGGCTGTCTTCACTCATTAAACAGGCTACTTGTCCAAACAATCAAATCCTATAACTCAGGGGGTGATACTCTGTATTCCAACGCCATTGGAAAAATGTGGAACTCGCTCCCCTCCAACCTAACTCTTACTACCTCCTTAGTCCAATTCAAGAAGAGTCTAAATCTTCATTTTAAGTCACATTGGCTTTGCCAATGCTCTAACCCAGATTAGCTCCTTTTCATTAAACCAAGGTCATACTTTTCCTCTGGATTATCCAAGTTCAAAAACGTTAACCTTTTATTCTCAAATGATCTAACTCTATATTTCCTTGACTTATTTCTGACCATAAATAGAAGCCCTTAAATCTTTTCTAAATGAACAACTTAGGGAAGGGACCTGTAACCCCAAACAAGAACAATGAATAGAAACTAAACTTAAAATCTAAAATTGCCTTATTTTTAAGCTAGCATGTTTGGAAAATGAGAACTTTTGTATTTTGTGGTTGCTATAGCTAGGGTGTTTTGTACCAGTATGCAAATTGATTTTTTCCTCTCATATGCTTTATTATATGTAACAATCTGTAAATGTGTCTATGTTGGAGCTTTTCTCCCTGAGCTTCCGCTGAAAATGGACATGTATCCAGTCGGATCATCCCTGTCAACAAATGTAAAATAAATAAAAAATAAAAATAAAAAATATTCAGAGTTAGCATAAAAGCAATATTACACTCTCTTGCTTACTGACAGCCCTATTTAGGTCAGAAGACTAGTAAGTGGCAAGAACGTTATGCATTTATGCACATCTGTATTTTGCTAAAAAGTAGAAATGTGTGAAAAGTGGTGAAAGATGGACACCAGTAATCACTAACTGCACTTAACCAGCATTATTTAATGACCCCTTAACTAATATGAACATCCTTAGGGGTTGCGCCACTACTACAGAAACAGTTTTTGCATCAACATGCATTTTCTGAAAGATATGACATATGAACACACATCTGTCAGTTTTTAGTGACTGCACTCCTCAATTTTTTGTTGGCAGGCTAAGAAGTCTGAAACTCAAATATTAATTATTATTCAGTGACTGCAATTCTCAACAGTTTGCCAGAAACCACACCACCCTAGAACACAAAAAAGGAAAAAAACTAAGGGTAATGCTGCTCAATGCCAGAAGTCTCAATCTCAAGATGCACGCACTCGAGGCCCTTCTCAGTATGGAAAACATCGATGTCTGTGCTGTGACAGAAACATGGTTCAAGGCTCCTGAGAGCACCCCAGCACTATCAGGTTTCACCTCATATCATGCGTTCCGGCCCCAAAATCCGGACAACACCAAGAAAGGAGGGGGGGTGTCCATATTCATAAAGGACACCCACACCTCAAGGTTGGTGGCAACGCACGATGCATCGGAGACCATCCAGGTGCAATTAACCATAGGCAAGACTGCTCTGCAATTTGTAGCATGTTACAGGCCACCCTCTCAAACTCAGGAACCTCACATGGCCTTCCTGAAAACATTGGAGGAGATAAATGTATCTCCAAACACTATCATACTAGGTGACTTCAACTACCCTAATATAGACTGGGAACACTACTCAAGCCCAAACACTCTAGCCCAAAGGTTCCTGGAGTTCATAAACTCAAATGCCATGGAACAACTAGTCACCATCCCACAAGAGGAGAAAACATACTTGATCTCATCATCACGAACATGGGATCACAATGTTCAACACGGAGAGTATACCTCTCACTGGTGAGATCAGATCATAAACTAATCTCGCTGGAGGTCCTCATCCGCCCCACCTGAAATAAAAAAGACCACAGTGAAAAACTTCTCAAAAGCCGACTTCACACTTCTAAAAACTAGTGTGGTCTCCTTTAAGGCCCATGAGCCAGTGGTAAACATTACTCAAACCGCTGAATCACTTACAAATGTCTTCTACCAGCACCTACAGGACTGCATGGATCAGGCAATCCCAAACAAAACTAAGACTCTTTGTACCAAAGGCAAGCGTCCAGTCTGGTGGACCCCAGCCATAAACAAGCTCTGCAAGAAAAGGAGGAAGCTACTACAAGATAGAGCAAAATCCTTGAAAGGTAAGACACCTTTGATCATTATAAGTAAAAAACTAAGAGCTCTCATAAAATCATCCAAGGCAAATTTTGAGAGAAAAATCGCCAAGGAATCAAAAGACAATCATAAGGCCTTCTTTAGCTATGTTAGAAACCTAGGAGGAAACTCCCAGATATGCTCAGAATTAGTTCAAAATGATGTGAAGATTACTGAACCTACACACATTGCCAACATACTGGCTGACAGGTTCAGTGCAAACTCCCAAAGGAGAGATATCTATACCAGAGGATTGTAGCCCCCAAACATCTCCAATGCCCAGGTGAGAACTGCTCTCTCAAGGCAAAAAACACAGCATCCATGGGACTGGATGGTGTCCCGGCTGTGTGCTCCATGAACTCAATGAGGAATTAAACCTGCAGTTAGGACAGCTGTTTAATCTTAGCCTCACCTCAGGATCGTACCCAAGGAGTGGCGCCTGGCGACTGTGGTCCCACTTCACAAGGCGGTGCCTCCACCCGACCCTGGAAATTACCATCCCATTAGCTTGACAAGCCTTATCTGCAAAGCCATGGAGAGGATCATAATGGAACTCATAAATAAAGACATAGGGAACTTGCAGACTTTGGATCCAACCCAGTTTGGCTTTGTCAAAGGCAGATCATGCCTTTTAAACTTGGTTGACTTTTTCGAGACAGTCACCAAGGCCATTGATGAGAGAAAGGCAGTCCATACAGCCTACCTCGACCTGGCAAAGGCCTTCAACACAATACCCCACTCAGGTATCATCGAAAAACTCATCAGTTTGAATGTAAACCCATACATCACAAGATGGGTTGCAAACTGGCTAAGTGACAGAACCCACAGGGTCAGAGTTGCTGGAGCCATGTCAGACTCAAAGCCTGTCACAAGTGGTGTCCCACAGGGCTCAGTCCTGGGTCCACTCTTGTTCGACATCTACTTTTCTGAAGTACAAGCAAACACAGGAGGGTTATGGCTGACAAAGTTTGCAGATGACTGCAAACTGGGCGCCATAGTCGAAACACATCTGACACAGATATCCTTCAGAAGGGCCTCACAGAGGCGGATAACTGGTGCCAGAGCCATGGCCTAAAGTTAAGCGCCAAGAAATGCATAGTCATACCCTTGCCGGGAAAAACAAGGTTACCCCTAGCTACCATATAGGTGGCAATCCACTGAGCACAGAAGAAGTCATCAGGGATCTGGGGACCCAGGTTGACAGTAGCCTTTCGTTTGACACTCATGTTGCTAAAGTAGTTAGGAAAACCTTCTACATTGCCCACCTGATCATGAAGGGATTCACATCTAGATCAAGGGAGGTCATCGTCCCCTGTACTCATCACTCATTAGACCTATGATTGAGTACAATGCCCCATTGAATGTATCTGACCCGACACCTGCAGCAGCTGGAAAGGCCCCAAAGTTCCTCACCAAAAGGATAAAGGGTCTCAAAAATATGTCTTATGCTGCCCGACTGAAAGAACTCCAGCTCTATTCAGTCTCATACCACTTGCTCAGAGGTGACCTGTGCCTGACATATACGGCCATGTCAAACCCAGATTTGATGAATATGCTTCACCTCAAAAAATCTAGATCCCTCAGAACCACAAGGGCGGGAGACTTAAACCTTGACACGGTTATTAATAGAACATGCTGGAGGGACAGATTCATCACCCAGAGACTCCCTATGCTGTGGAACAAAATCCCGGTACATGTGAGGCAGAGCACCTCGCTGGCCTTGTTCAAGAGGAATCTTGACCAATGGATGGGAGATCGCAGATATACCCCAGGGATTACTTCAGTGTCGCTGCTTGACAGAGGCACAGCAAAATAATAGGCATAGTTTTATTCAAACTAAAGGGGTGGCGAAAGCCACATAACTATGGGCTAGGCTTATAAATGCCCTTGGGCAGATAGCCTAGTATGAATCTATGAACCTATGAACCTATTTATGAGAAGCAGATCAAAATATGATGCAAAAATTCAGATGTATTTACAAGCCCCAGGATTCAGGAATAGACATTTTCTATGCAGGAAGAGTATATGAGCTCCTGCATGGAAAATGGCCACTGAGCAATCCAGGAAAGTGCAGTTTTCATGTACATGAGCAGCCCTACACTGTTCCTGCATGGAAAGCCATGTGAGATGCAAATCACCTCTTTTGCTTGTAAAAACCATGCAAATGAGATGATTTTGTGATCCATGGAGCTGGCTGGACTCCGTGCAGGAACAGTGTCAAAGCAGAAATGTCATCAGTTAGTAACTGAATACATTTCTGCATCTGAGCAAATGAAGGCAGCACAGCTCATGGAAAGCATGTATTACAGTCAAACACACATGCCAATGGCCAAATATAAGGCCATTGGCATTAATAATAGTTTTTTTTATGAAATTAAACTTTTTTTTTGGCTAATCATGGCCGTTTAAGTTTAGGGCAGCGGCGAGCAAATGGGATCATACCAATAAAAAAAATGAGAAAAGTCAGTTTTAAGATAATTCTGCATTTTGCCATTATAGTCAATGGCATTCAGAATGTAAACAATATGAGGGAGCACTGGTTGTCAAGGGGAAAGGGTCTATCTAAATGCAGTAACTTAGGATTACGCAGTGGGGTATGCAAATGAGGGGAGTTATACTGAATCACAGATTTCCTCAAAGTGTCAGCTTGCACCTAATCATGTAGGTGCAGCAATACAACAGTGCAAGTAAAAGAGCTGAATGACTTCATAAGGGGTGTGTCATGCTTACTGTAAACTCATTGGAGCTCTGTGGCCCGCGTTTTCCCTCAGCTAAGCACAGCTAAGGAAGGGGGTGTGTCAGAGGCTGTATTGTCTTATTCCATAAAATGCAGAGCGTGTTTGCATCCAGGGAGGGCCATTTCTGCTTAAAAGTGCTTACATTAGCTAAACGGGTGTGTGCGGTGCTCAGCGGGCCTAAAAAGAAAACACAACAGGAAATAGCAGAACTGTTTACATTTGGAGACTAAGCTCTCTCAACCCAAGATTGGACCAGGCAGTCAAGAAGAGAAGGGAATTACTTGCATCACACGACCAGTCTCACATAGACCTATGAAACCAGCACTGGCAAAAAACACACATAAATGCACAAAAACATACTCAGAGGCTCTAAATAAAAATCTGCAATAGCAACAGAGTCCTCCAAAGGAGACATCCAAGCAACCTCCACCCCCCAACACAAACCATGAAACACATACTTCACAAAACCAGTGTGCCACACAATCACAGCCCTTAAGGCAAAATAACATACCCAACACACTAGTAATAGGTGACTCTATAGTCAGGCACACTAATGTCCCACTCACTAGGCTGAACAAGGAGAAGGTTACTGTTAGCTGACTGTCGGGTGCCAGGATCCGCCACATAACACAAGCACTCAGGTCACTCCAGAACAAGTACAAATATGACTCTGTCGTTGTCCATGTTGGTGTGAATGACCTGAGCCATACCTCCCTGGACTACATGAAAAGAGACATGGAGAAACTCTCTGATCACGTAGCCCAGGCCGGTATGACCCTGAACCTGAGTAGCATCCTGCCCTCAGCAAGAATGATACCACGGTATAGAGAAAAAATTATCAATTTCAATAATTGGCTAAGCTTCTGGTGTCATTCAAAGGGGATCCAGTGTCTGTCAGCCTGGGATGACATGCTCGACAAGCCACACTGCTTTGCTAGAGATGACTTGCACCTGTCACCATTAGGCTTTCGAATACTGGCCAAGGCTCTTGCCACCCCCATAGTGCCTTTTTTAGGCAAGGCTCAAAAGACAAACCCACTACTGTAAATAGCACAAGTAACAAAAAGCTGGGGGTAATGCTACTCAATGCCAGAAGTCTAAACCTCAAAATGCATGCACTTGAGGCACTCCTCAGTACAAAGGAAATCGATATATGTGCAGTAACAGAAACCTGGTTTAAGGCTCCAGAGATCACCTCAGCACTACCCAGCTACAACTCATACCATACATTTCGGCCACAAAACCTGGACCGAAATACAAAAGGCGGGGGAGTATCCATATTCATCAAGGATACCCACACCTTTAGGTTAGTGGCACAGCATGATGCTTCAGAGATCATCCACGTGCAACTAACAACGGGCAAAACTGCTATTCAAATTATAGCTTGCTACAGATCACCCACCATGTCCCAGGACTCCCACTCCGCATTCCTGGAAACACTGGGAAACATAAAGGTCCTACCAAACACCCTGATATTGGGTGATTCCAATTACCCATACAATAACTGGGAGAACTGCTCAAGTATAAACTCCCTTGCCCAACATTTCCTAGAATTTATAAACTCAAATGCCCTGGATCACCTGGTCAACTCCCCCACCAGCGGTGACAACATATTGGACCTGGTCATCACCAACATAGGTGACTGGTGGTCCACACTGGAGGTCAACCCCTCGTAGGTTAAATCTGACCACAAACTAATCACTCTGGATATCCACATTCCGCCACCACCCCCCGGTCAAAGAAACCACCGTGAAAAACTTTTCAAAAGCAAATTTCACGTTACTTAAGACTGGGGAGGGAAGTTTCAAAGCCCCCATGCTGAAGGATAATGCTGTCCAAGCTGCAAAATCCTCTACTAATGCACTCTACAGGCACCTACAAGAATGCATGGATCATGCTATCCCAAACAAAGAAATCCACAGTCCACGGTAAAGCAAAACGACACTGCAACAAAATAGCGTATAACTAAATATAATAAAATATCTTTTACAAAGGGAAACTTTTTGGCAGATAAAATTAAAATCTGACACTGCCCCAGGTCTTAATGAGGCCATTAATGTTAAGTGTTTTTTAAAACAACGTAAACTTAATATTAACAAGGATGAAGGGGCAATTTTTACTCATTTTGCTTTAAAACATAATTAATAATTGATTACATTTGTTTTTTAGTGAAATGTTTGTTTGTTATAAGCAATTTTAAAATAGTTTTTATAACAGTTGAGTTTTTGCAACAGTTGAATTTTTATTGTTTAATTGGTCACCTGATTTTGGTATTATTATTTAAGAAGGAAGTGGAGTTTATTGAATTCATTCTGATGAAGTTTTGTTACGAAAGCGGATAATTAAAGAGTATACGCTATTTTGTTGCAGTGTCGTTTTGCTTTACCGTGGACTGTGGATTTCTTGGTTTTTTGACTTGTTTTGGATTTTATTAGTTTTGTGTGTTTCCATGGCTGAGGCTACCGACGACCCTTTATTGAATCTAAGCGTTCATGCGACCCCCTCCTCCGATGCAGGGAGTTTAAATATGCTGCTGTTAGCTACATTAACGGAGATTAAGAACTCATTGAAGTTTTTGGTTACCAAGGCTAATGATCCAGAGATGACCATCAGAGCTTCAAGTCCAGTGGGTTTCATTAAAGATCCGGAAGCTGAGGCGAATGTAGTCGGAACCACACGGCAACCTAATTCAGTAGCACTGAACCAACAACGCATCATTGGTCGGGCGACATTCCAGCAGTTTTTCGACCGTGCAGAAAATCCGTTCAGCGAGTTAGGTGGTGTCGAAGGAATTTCAAATTCATTTAACAATGAGGACTTTAACCAGAAACGGGGGCAACTGCTAAAACTTTTGAAAAGGTATGATGCAGTGCATATTGAGAACTGTTATTTTGACCGTTGTCTGGAACTCAATATAGTCCCAAAAGGGTTACGATTTTTTAAGTGCCCTAATGGGGTGCAAGCTGGTGATTCCTTTTTTAAAATTCTGACGGCCTTCTTTAACGAAGCAGGGCTACGTTTTGTTAAGCTGCTATTTGATAATAATACAACAAAAAAGGAAATGCTTAGAAATGAAATATCTGAAATAGAAGCATATTTTAAGCAGACCTTAGGTGAACAAGAGTTTTCTGAGTTTATAGTTTCCGTTTCAAAGGAAACGGAACAGTATTCTCTGGATAATATTAATAGAAAACATTCTAAACTATTGCGGGACTTGGATTCATATAAAAACGACTCAGCTTTTACTAATTTTGGTGTTTCAAATAAACCTTATAAAGCCTTTAATAATTATGGCCAAGGTGTCAGAAAAGAAGGAGGGGGGACATTGGCAAAACCTGTAGGTCAACGAGGTCCTAATTTAATTAAGAACTATGCTGCTGCAGCAGTCAGACCTTCAGACCCATTTAGGTCTAATGAATATGACCAAATGGCAAACAAGTTACCTGCTGATAATCCGTCCAATAATGAAATAGTTCCAGTTGAAGTACTTTCTTTGGGGACTGTTGAAAATCCTATACCATCGTCTGACGGGGATGTTGTAACTAAAAATAGTATGAAGACTGTAGTGAACGGTTCTGGGACAGGGAATTCAGTCCCTTTGTCTACATCGGGTTCTTTTTCCAGTCGGAGACATCAAACTACTTCCAAGACAGTGTTCACCAGGAGTCGAACATTCCTGGGATCCCAATCCTCGGGGGAGGAAACTTAAATACTGTGAACGACCATTTTAGCATTATTAATTTGACTGACTATGTGTTTACTAGTGATGAACTGAATGTGTTAAAATTGGGGCTCAATTTTGTCCCTCAAACTAGAGCTAACTATGTTAGAACAGTTATAGATATTAAGAAATATTCTCGTAAGTTGAATTTGCATTATTTAATGAATGACTTGTCTATACCTAATCGTACATTTGTTAAACCATCTGTATACTGTCCTAAGTTGCAACATACTTTAAAGATTTTTGAGGAGACTTGTATTCAGGAAGTTGAAGGGTTATTGAAACATCGCCCTAAGTGTCCGAATAATTTAACTAATAGTGAGGGGCAGGCTATTAAAAATCTACAATTAATGACGAATAATTTTCGCTTCATGAAAAGTGATAAAGGTAATAACATAGTTATAATGAGAAAGGAATCATATATCAAGGGGATGCAGGACTTGTTAAATAACAAAGAGGAATATGAAACAGTTTCATTATTTGAAATTAAGCGCTGTTACCGTTTAATTCAGTCATATTTGTATGATTCTCTTATGGATGGGGAAATAAATTTTGAATTATATGATTTCTGTATTAATGAGCAACCAAGAATTGGGGTTCTTTTTGGGATCCCTAAGGTCCACAAATCGACCTTAAATCCACCTTTTAGGCCCATTGTGGCAGCATCCCATTCAGTCACTGAAGGACTGGCTTTGTTTTTGGACGCCGTTTTGGGACCAATTGTCTCCATACAGGAATCTTTTATTTGGGACTCGTGGCATTTTTTAAAAAGAATTAACCATTTACTTATTACCCAAGGTTTGAACCCTAGTAAGCAAATCATGTTTACACTAGATGTGGTTTCTTTATTCACATGTATTCCCCATTATGAAGGGGTAGAAGCCATTCGGAATTTTTTATCTATTAGTTGTCCGAATTTTTCTAATGACATGGTTTCATTAATTTGTAGGTTATTGGAAGTTATTTTGGAGAATAACTTTTTTTTGTTTGAAAAAACATATTATAGACAAAAAAGGGGGGTAGCCATGGGGTCATCAGCAGCCCCGGCTTATGCCAATATGGTTATGTCATGGTGGGAGAAGCAATTTTTTCCCATCCTGACTAGTAAATATACTATTTCCTTTTTTTGTCGGTTTATGGATGACCTATTTTTTATTATTGAAGGCGATAGTTCTACTGTTGACAAAATTCTTACTGATATTAATTCCTTTTCCCATTATTTAAAATTTACTATGGGAACAATGGGGTTAGATGTCAATTTCCTAGATGTTTCCCTCAAATGGGATTTTGACGACAATAGATTACATAGTCGTATTTTTCGGAAAAGAACATTCAATAATGGGTACTTGCACTATAGAAGTGGCCACCCTAAGTATATGAAAAATAATATTCCAAGAGGGCAATTCATTCGTGCAAGTCGCATGACTTCTAAGGATGTCGACTTGGTTCAAGAGTTTAGTTTAATCACCTCTCTATTTGTTAACAGAGGTTATGACCAAACAACCCTTGCTCATACCATTACTGAAATTTGGTCAAAAAGGGAGACTAAATATTTTCCATTATTAAATTTAAAACCGGCTGATTCACATAGTTTAATCAAAAGTGACATAGAAAGGGATGTGAATGTTAATCTGATTTGCTCATTGGAAATGAGTTCGGATAGCCGTAATATTAAAAATATTATTAATCAAAATTGGAAGATTATAAAAGGAAATTCGGAAATTTTCCGTGTTTTGGGACCAAAACCAAAGTTTGTTCAAAAGAACAGTTTTAATTTAAGACGGATTCTGGAAAACCAGGAGAACAGAATTTCCCATTTAGTGTCCCAGAAGAGGGGAATGTATAAGTGTAACCAATGTAATTTTTGTAGATTTATTTCCACAGGTCCTTATGTTTCAGTTTGTAGTTATAACAGGACCTTGATGGTCCCTGGGTATGTGAATTGTGGCACCTGTGGTGTCATTTATATTGCCCTATGCTCTTCTTGTGAGGCATTCTATATTGGGATGACCACTAGGGAGCTGAAGACCCGTATCAGAGAACATTTATATTCCATAAAATCTAAGGATGATAGGAATGCTCTTTTTAAGCACTCATTGATTTGTCCCTCCTTCAGTAAATTTTTGTTTTCTGTTTTGGAAGTGGGATACAAAGACATGAGGGGAGGGGATTTCAAAAATTATCTTTTACAAAGGGAAACTTTTTGGCAGATAAAATTAAAATCTGACACTGCCCCAGGTCTTAATGAGGCCATTAATGTTAAGTGTTTTTTAAAACAACGTAAACTTAATATTAACAAGGATGAAGGGGCAATTTTTACTCATTTTGCTTTAAAACATAATTAATAATTGATTACATTTGTTTTTTAGTGAAATGTTTGTTTGTTATAAGCAATTTTAAAATAGTTTTTATAACAGTTGAGTTTTTGCAACAGTTGAATTTTTATTGTTTAATTGGTCACCTGATTTTGGTATTATTATTTAAGAAGGAAGTGGAGTTTATTGAATTCATTCTGATGAAGTTTTGTTACGAAAGCGGATAATTAAAGAGTATACGCTATTTTGTTGCAGTGTCGTTTTGCTTTACCGTGGACTATCCCAAACAAAACCAAGACTTACTCCTCCAAGAAAAGGAAACCAGTCTGGTGGACCCCTGCCATAAACAAACTATACAATAGAAGGAGTAAACTAGTACAGAAAAGAGTAAAATCCCAAGAAGGGAAGACATCCCTAATCAGTATCAGCAAGAAACTACATTCCCTCATAAAATCATCCAAGGCTAGCTTCGAAAGAAAAATTGCCATGGACTCCAAAGATAACCACAAGGCATTGTTTAGCTATGTCAAGAATCTAAGTGGCAATTCTCAGATATGCTCGGAGTTAGTGCACAATGGCACAAAATACACTGAACCAACCTATATAGCCAACATCCTGGCAGACAGGTTCAGTGCAAACTTCACCCCTCTCTCACCCCCAAAAGGGCCCATAACTATACCAGAAGAATGTAGTGCCCCTGAAATCACAGACACTCAGGTTAAAACAGCCCTCTCCAAAGCCAAAAACACAGCATCAATGGGACCGGACAGTGTCCCAGGCTGCATCCTACACAAGCTCAAAGATGAACTAACCCTTCACCTAAACACACTGTTTAAACTCAGCCTCTCCACAGGCTACGTGCCCACAGAGTGGGGCACAGCAGCGGTTATTCCACTCCACAAAGGTGGAGCCACAGCGGACCCCGGAAACTATCGCCCTATAAGCCTGACTAGCTTGGTCTGCAAAGCTATGGAGTGCATCATCAAGGATCTCATTAACAGAGACATTGGAAACCTCCAAACACTGGACCCTACCCAGTTCAGCTTTGTTAAGGGCAGATCATCCCTCCTAAACCTGGTGGACTTCTTTGAGACAGTTACCAAGGCTATAGATGAGGTAAAGGTGGTCCACACAGCTTACCTAGTCCTTGCAAAGATCTTCAACACTATTCCCCACTCAGGTATTATAGACAAGCTCACCAGCCTGAACATAAACCCCTATGTCACGAGATGGGTGGACAACTGGCTCATGGACAGAACCCACATGGTAAGAGTTGTGGGAGCTAGGTCTGACTCTAAACCAGTTACAAGTGGCATTCCCCAGGGCTCAGTTCTAGGACCCCTCCTGTTTGGCATATACTTCTCAAAGGTACAGGCAAGCACAGGAGGACTATGGCTGACCAGGTTTGCAGACGACTGCAAACTAGGGGCTATAATTGACTCTCTGGCTGACACAGACATCCTCCAAAAGGGTCTCACTGAGACGAATACCTGGTGTCAAAACCATGGCTTCAAGCTAAATGCCAAAAAGTGCATAGTCATCCCCTTTGGAAAAAACAAAGTACCCACAAACTACCACACAGGTGGTAGCCCCCTAAATATGGAAGACGTAATAAGGGAACTGGGGACCCAAGTAGATAGTAACCTCTCCTTTGATAATCACATTGCCAAAGTGGTTACACAATCCTTCTATGTGGCCCACCTAATCACAAAAGGGTTTGCATCCAGATCGAAAGAGGTTATTGGGCCCCTCTATGCATCACTCATCAGACCCATCATAGAGTACAATGCCCCATTTGGGATGTATCTTACAAGACACCTGCAACAATTGGAAAGACCACAGAAGTACCTCACCAAGAGGATCACTGGCCTCTAGCAGATGCCCTATGCAGCTCGATTGAAGACACTCCAGCTGTACTCGGTTGCATACCATCTACTCAGAGGTGATCTCTACCTGACATACAAGGCCATGTCCAACCCAGAATTGATGGATATGCTCCAGCTAAAGAAAACCATATCCCCTCGAGCCACATGATCCAGGGATCTAAACCACACCACAACAATAAATAGGACATGCTGGAGGGATAGATTCCTGTCCCAGAGACTTCCCATGCTCTGGAACAAAATTCCAATCTACATTAGGCAGAGCTCCTCGCTAAGCCTCTTCAAGAGAAACCTTGACGAGTGGATGAGAAACAGAAAGTTTACCCCAGGGATCACTTCAATGGCTCTGCTGGACAGAGGCACAGGGAACTAATCTAAGGGGGCGGCAAAAGCCAACACATTCTGGCTAAGCTTATAAATGCATTCAGTCAGATAGCCTAGTACCTACCTATGAACCTATGAACCTATTTGACCACCGGGTATAAATAGGGAGGGAGTGGGAAGGGGAAACAGCAGTATGAAGGTAATCAAGGAGAACTAGCGTAGCTGGCAGGTGGAATGTATCAGAATCAGCCAATTACACATGCAGCAACCCAGCACACTAATATACACTATGCAAATACCCTACAGACTGTTTTTTCCCACAAACTCTACACCACTAGTGTACACAGACGGGGGATTTTTAACTGGCAAAAATAACTAAATATGTTAGAGGCTGCTACTGCTTTACTCCATCAATATTTTCTAGAGACGGAGGGTGGTGAGGAGGAGAATGCTGACAACTGACCCACAGTGAGGAGCAGGAGGAGCAGAACAGTGTACATACCCAGGGTAACCTACCAGGGCCTACATGAGCTGGAGATAGTAGAGCTCTATAGGGTGGACAGGGACATTCTACAGAAAATCGTTGAGCTGTGCCGGCCACGCTTAACACACATAACTAATAGAGGGGAACAAATCCCCGTGGATACAAACATATGTCTAGGCTTAAGAATACTAGCCACAGGTACCTTCCAAAGACCAACTGGGGATATCATGGGGGTCTCACAGGCATCAGCATCCAGGATGCCATGACACAACATGCCAATGAGCACATATATTCCCCACCGCCCATGAGGCGCTGACAACATGTATGCATCTCTTCCACAGTATAGCAGAATATCCTGAGGTAGTTGGTACTATAGACTGCATGCACATTCAAATCAAAGCACCATCTGGTGAGCTGGGCAGGGTCTACATAAACCGCAAGGGCTTCCCCTCCATCAACTGCCAGGTCATGTGCAATGCCCAGGGCATTATCATGGATGTGTGTGCTGACAGCCCTGGAAGCTATCACAACTCCCACATCTGGCACTGCTCACAGCTGTAGCAGGCGTTTGCCAGGGAGGACATCCCATATGGCCATCTAGAGAGGGATGCTGGCTATGCACTGGAGCCATGGCTGATGACAGCCATCAGAAATGCACACACACCCAAACAAGAGCACCATAATGAGGCACATGCACAAACCAGGATCATTGTAGAGTGTGTGTGTTTGGGATGCTCAAGTTACGGTTCTGCTGCCTTGAGGTAGTCTCCAGCTGCATGTACACAGATGTTCATAGTATGTGCCATGCTACACAATATGATCATGCAAAAACAGCTGTAGCAGGAACAGCATGGGGCAGGGCCATACAGCCCCCCACCATTGCCAAGGCCAGCACAGGCACAGAGGGACTTGGAGGAGGAACATCTTAAGCCTGCCCCTGTAGGCAGAAGGAGGCATGCACAGTATGCCCAGGCCTTGGCAAAGAGGCAATGCATAGCACACACACTGACACTGTAGGGACCCAGGGACTGATACCTCACTCTGACTCGCACATACAGTAAAAGGGATGCCAAACATGACACTACCTGAGCTTTACCATGTACAGAGAGTGTACTATGTGCATCCAGCATAGTCAGCCCTCCAGCACTGTCATCAGTACTGGCCCAGCAACAAGGTAAGTCACTCTTCCTATCAATTACTGAATGGAGTAGTATGTTCTCATACTTATATGTATGATATGGATGCGAGAATGAAAAGGAATTGGGTGGCTGAATGGAATAGCAGCAGACAACTATTTAGGACATCAGGAAATTCATAACAAATACTGGTTTCAACATACTAGGCAGCACTACACAAGGTGACAACCCCCATTGCAGTACATGTGATGGCCCAAAGAACTGTGGATGTCAATAGGTCACACACATGGATGTCAATGAGGGTCACATATCCACCAGCAGCTTCACCCAGCAGGACAGGTGTAGATGACCATGAAGAAAGGCTGTGCTTTGTTTGTGTCTTGCGGCTTTTCCCGGTTAGGGGTCGCCACAGCGGAACTCCGGTCTGCTAATGACTGGTAGTTGATTTTTACATGCCGAGTTACCAGCCCTGATGCACAACCTTCAACGAAGGTACGCCCATTCATGCATGTCTCCACGCAGAAGACGCTCTAGCTGAGAAGTGAACCGAGAAGAAAGGCTGTGCTAAGGCCCTCAAATGATGGCAATGGTGAACAGCCTTCCACCAGACCTACACAAACATACTACAACAGGTCTTGCAGTTGCATTCCAGTTCTGAAGGGTAAGAAGTCTGAAACGGAAATATATGCTATTAAGCTCTAACATGTGTACTCTACTGATATGCCTCCTGTCTGCACGATAGGTCACAATACAGTATGAAATGGAAACCAACAGATTAACCGAAATACCAGTACAGTCATTTCAAATGTTAATGTCTGCAGGTGTGCACCCCCCTCCCATGCAGCACTCTCAAATGGCCTACAGTCCTCTGGCAAATGACCATGCCTCACCCATAGTGCCAATGTACGGAATGTCAGGGTGTCCCAACTAACAACCTAACAGTAAACAGAAAACAAATGCAAGGCCATGTTGACAAATGCCAGTAGCATGCCTCCCTATGTCCCACTGCAAGGACTGTGGATCCAGATATAAATACTACTGGGATAAAGGCCCAACTATAGGGATACCTCTGAGATATTGCTTACATAATGTTAGGTAGAGGAGAGAATAACAGAGGGAGGCATAGAAGCATGGATGTCATGCAGTGTGTGAAGTCCGAAACTCTAATGTCCACCCATGCTACTCCTGACTGCAAACCCATGAATGAATAGCCACAAAACCGCTTGTAAACCACAATGTGAAGATAAACTGACCAGATATATGAGTCCTGCCTCTGGATAACATGAGTGTATCTGTACAGTTGAGAGGTATGGCCCCAGCAGGATATGGCCATTCCGTGAAGCTGAGAAAAGCACAAGGAGGGGAATCCCAGCCAGCATACTATCAAGGTGCCACACCATTACACAGAACCAGCAGTCTATTGTCTGTAGCTACCCCTCCACAATGGCAGGTGTGTGCCAGAATGTGTAGTGTATATGCCCCAGAATATTGGTCTCAGCTTTATGCATCTCATATTTCCCGGTAAATAACTGTGAGCAAAGAATGATAACTGTCAGTAGTTGATGGCATGACACATCACAGTGTAAAACAGTACATGTGTCAGAATATCTATGCTACAACCAAGCATGTCACACAAGCAGCACAGACAGCAATAGTTACAGTATCCCCTGTATGTTAAGCCCATTGTGTATTCATATTGGCAATATATCTACAGATATCCTGCAGAATCAGTTTGCTAGGTGTAGCTGTAGCACACAAAACCCTAAACTGCAGTCCAACCCCCCTTGGAATGGATGCACACACTCAATATAGAAGGTCATACTGGGCATGCTCCTACACTTAGAGAAATGAAGCCCATGTCTCACAACACAGTGGACTACAGATATCGGTTATTCACAGCTGTCTGTGCATACACACCAACTTGTACACCATTGATACTTCACACACACACATTGGATAGGAATACACACTCATATCTAAGGCCAGCATAATATAATATGTCAAACATACACACACAGAGACATGGGGAATAGAAAGACATACAGTGACAGAGAGAATCATATTATGAGGCCTGTCCCTCATCCCATTGGCCTATATCACATGATGTGCTGACATAATTCACTGTAGAAATACCTTTGGTTAGCCCTCAGCCCTATAGTGTCAGTGGTACTTGTGATAACTGTGTATCACTACAGTACACATAGGTATCCATGTAGCAATTGTAATCTCAGTTCTGTCAAATGTAAAGTTGCGTTTGAGTGTGTGCGTGTGTGTGTTTCTAGATGAATGTGGTTGAGGCCATTCACACTCAATAAATCTCTCGTACCCCTCCTTCAGCACTGCTGCTGATGTCACATACCTTCAAAGATACCTTTGGACAGCTCCCCAGCATGTAAGCTCTGTGGCGCTTGTGTTAATTGCGTAATACTGTAGTGTAGCAAACTAGTTAGGTAGGAGTTCAAATCCTGATCCAGGCAACTGTGTAAATGTGAGTATTTGTGTGAGAGAGTGTGTTTATCCTTGTAGAGACCTGAGTTTGTGGTCATTCACACTTACAATATTTCCCTTACCCCTCCTTTAGCACTGCTGCTGATGTGACTCGCCTTCAAAGATACCTTTGCACAGATCTCCAACATATAAGCTCTGTGGCACTTGCAATAACTGTATAATACTATAGTACAGCAAACTAGTTAGGTAGAAGTTCCAATCCTGATCCTGGCAACTGCATTTGTGTGAGAGAGTGTGTGTGTATCCTTGTAGAGACCTGATTTTGTGATCATTCCCACTTACAACACTTCCCTTCACCCTCTGTTAGCACTGCTGCTGATGTGACTCACCTTCAAAGATACCTTTGGACAGCTCTCCAACATATAAGCTCCATGGTGCTTGAGATAACTGTGTAATACTGTAGTGTAGCAAACTAGTTAGGTATGTGTTCCAGTTCTCATCCTGGTAACTGTGTAAATGTGAGTGCTTGTGTGAGAAAGTGTGTGTATCCTTGTAGAGACCTGATTTTCTGGTCATTCACACTTACAACACTGCCCTTACCCATCCTTTAGCACTGCTGCAGATGTCACTCACCTTCAAAGATACCTTTACACAGCTCTCCACCATGAAAGCTCTATGGCACGTGTGATAAATGTGGAACAATGTAGTAGTAATAATTACATAGGTATGGGTTTGAATCTCATCCCTGACAAGTGTTTGTGTGTGTACATATGTATGTCCGTAACTCAAAGATTTTGGTCCCATTTACACCCAGTACACATCTCAGTGCCTGACTCTCACAGTCCTGCAGATATCATCCACTGTAAAAGTATCTGTTGGCAACCCTAAACCATGTAAGGTCAGTGGTGCATGTGGTAAATGTGTAACATAGTCTGAAAAGATAGTTAGATAGAGGTTTGAAACTCACCCCTGGCAAACATAAATGTGGATGTAGGGTCAAATATTTTTTTGAATCTCTCACCCACTACATCACCCAATTCCAGTATTTACAAGGGCTAGTGATGTTCCCCACCTTAGAAGTACCTTGGGACAACATCCATCCAATAAGCTTCATGGCGCATGCGATAAATGCAGTACACTGTACTAGCAATACATAGCTAGGTAGAGGTTTGGAAGTCAATACTGCCAAGTGTGTGTGTGTGTGTGTGTGTGTGTGTGTGTGTGTGTGTTTGTGTGTCATCAGTACCCTGTGTGGGGGTCAGTGTGATTGTGTAATAACAGGATCCATTGGGGGTGGGGTTTGCTAAATTATTATGTTGATGACCTAGTATATGTTACAATGTCCACATTACAAGGCCAACAGTTGTCAAACACCATAGAGGTTGCTGTAGACAATCCACAGCCTTAAATGTGACAGTATAGATCAGTGAACAATATAAGCAACCCTTCTATTACTCAGATACCACTCTCCACCCACATATCATACACAAACACACTTGGCCATGCAGCAATCACTATATTGGTAGTTCCTCTGCATACTGCCTCACAGATAGTACCCAAAGTGTGATTGCAGTGGACTGCATGCCTGTTGTCCACAACAGTGCCACTGACATCAGAAAGTACTTTGATGTATTACATCTCCTGACTGTGTGTTACCCAGCAAGTAAAAGGACATGGCACCCTGTTCCATCCCCTCAGTAGCTCAATCAAGGTGTACAGTGGCCCTTTTGCCATGTTCTCCACTGGACGCTTGCAACAACTGTAGAGTCTGCAAATGTACCTCACAAGGGGAATACCATGCCTTATACACATGCCCTGTATGGACAGACGCCACTAACTCCACTGAATACCCATATCATACTGTCAATGTAGGTGTAATCACTACCTACATAGCCAGGTCTCACCAAATGAGGTCAGGAATATTTCATCAGAAAATACCAATCTGTCCACATAACATGCCACAGAGACCTCAAGCACACATCCACACATTAAAGAACATGCATGCATGTGGGACATGTGCACAACCCAGACACATTCCATGCTATGGAATATAGATCACATACATGGGAAGCAGTGCACATCACTGGCCACCCATAATAGAAACCTGGATGAGTGGATGGGGAATACAATATCCACCCCTGGGGACCACTCCAGTGACTATATTACTGAGCCACACTGGGGACTATTGTTGTGTGGCCTGATGCCAAGTTATTCCCTTGGGTTAGGTTTGTAGAGCCTTCAGGCCCATTCACCTACTACACACTTATGAAGCAATGAACCTTTGGATCTCAGTTCTGGCAAGTGTGTGTGTGTGTGTGTGTGTGTGTGTGTGTGTGTGTGTGTGTGTGTGTGTGTGTGTGTGTGTGTGTGTGTGTGTGTGTGTGTGTTTGTGTAGTAATCCCAGTCCCATATGGCTGTGGTTATTAGCAATCGGAGGTGTGTCCAAACCAGAACATGTACCATTCTCCATTCTACAACAGATGTACATCAACATGTACCTATGTACAACGCACAGCCCTATAATCTGTAAGGCATATGTAATCATTGTGTTACAGCCCGGGAATTACCGTGCACATACTGTACCCTGCCTATGAGATGATGGATGTGTCACCACACTGCCATACCCTGTGTCCTTGCTGCAGGGCCACATCCTGGTGACACACAGATGTCTAGTACAGAAATGGGATACAGCATGTGAGAACACATTCACTCAGGACTTCATTTGTGGGGGGAGAGGGGGGTAAAGCTGACATTAAATGTGTTGCCAAGACCCTAGCCAATATCTGCTGTCTCAGGATAGGTATTAGCTTTGTGCAGTAAATCACAGCACTTGTGTTTAATACTGTGGAGGTTGTTGATGTAACTATCAAAGCTGTTGTGACTGTCGTCAGTGTCTGCTGCATCTCTGCTGCCATAGATGCCTGTCAGGGACTCCATGAGGGATCAAAGTTGTGTTTGAGGCTAATAATGGAGTTCAACAGTCATAGGACACCACCTTTCCCTGCAACAGTGTCCTCCTTCTGATGTCCACTTTAGTAATGGCAAGAGACCATCACATTGTCTACTAGTGTTTGGAAGACAGTGTCTGGGTTCTGTTGGCTCTGGCTAGTACCACGCCTTAATGTACCTGTTTGTACAGTGCCTATGTGTATGATTCCACAGTCATCCAGATATATCCCTTTGCCATGGGTGCAGTGAAGACATCCACCCCGGTTTCATGGCTGTAACGTCAGCTTTGGAGAGTTTTTGCCAGGTGGTTATCTTTGTTGGGGGGGGGGTGGCTGACATGTTGAGTTCCATGTTGATTACAGCCTGTGTGAATCTCAATACGCAGGGATTGACATTTGGGGATGAGCAAAAGTCCCATATTTAAGTGGTCAACACAGGTCAAGGTTGTTGCATCCTCTACCAGGGGTCAGTATAAGCTGGTCTAGGGCAATGGAAATGATGAATCCCAGAAGTGTTGGGCCACTGTACTGGCAATTGGCTACATTCCCCAGGTGATGGAGGGGTAGTTGAAGACTTGTACTATGTCAGTGTTGCATTGGACCATCAGAGATGGCAGGGTGTTGAGGAATATGCATTGACAGTCTAGGGACATAGATGTGGACCCATAGCAGGCTATGGTCTGGATAGCACTACTACCCCAAGGCAGTTGTACCAGAAGTATCTCCAGTGCATTATGATAGGATACTAGTCTGGGGGTGTTCCTATCCATAACGAATATGGAGACAATACCACCTGTGGAGGTGTAGTGTGGTCCATGTTTGGGGTCTGACAGCTGTGGAATGCATCATAGCCTGATACTGCAGGTCTGCTGTCTGCTGCTGGGAACCACCTCTCCATTACAGCAGACATGTGTCCTCCACTCCAACAACTGCTATGAGTGACTGCATCCTGACAGTTAGATGTCCACTGTTGAGCAGCATGACCCTCAGATTGCATACATGTGTAGTTGTTATGGTGGTAATAACATTAGGAACACTGCCTAATAAGGTACCATAGGGGTGGCAAGACACGTAGCCAGTACCTGGCAACCCAGTGCTGACAGATGTAGGACATCCATGGCAAGTCATTGGGTTCTGTCAATCATGCCATCCCAAGCAGAGAGGTCCTGGATCCCCTGAAAATGACACATAACATGTAAGCCAATGGGATCTGTACAGATCCCTGACGGCACTTTCTGCCGAAGCAGAAATCACCAAACATACATAACCAAAAGTGCTGTTCACTGAAGTAGCACTTTCAGTTATGTATGCTGATTGTGCCAGTCGCACTATTGTGCGGTTAAGGGAGAATTCCCTTTTCCCCACTGTATTGCGACCTTGGAGTGAGAATATAAAAGTAGGGGGGGTGGGGCACAGCCCCCACATGCAGGGTGCAGGGCGGCTTGCCCCCCTGCATAAAAGAAGATTTATTGTTTTTTTTTTTTTTTTTTTTTTTTGAACGCACTTTAACGAAAGCACTTTTTCGGTTAAAGCACTTTCGTTAAAGTGTGTTTGGTTATTGTGGATTCGAACTATTGAACTTTCATTCAATAGTCCTAGATCCAAGCCAATATTGCAGTCAACCGTCTGTTGATAGTACCGCAGCATCATTCTGGGTGACAGCGGTACACTGCCCAGGGCTATTGTCACACCTGCCTGATCCGCATAATCAGAGAGTTCAACCATGTTTCCTGTCATGTAGTCCAGGGAGGTGTGTCCCAATTCATTCACACCCAGATGGATATGTAGTGATAATGGTAGTTGTTTTGGAGTGACATGACTGGCTGTGTCATGTGTTAGATGCTGGCATGTGATTGATATTTGGCTGTTACCTGCTCCATATTCAACCTAGTGAGTGGGATGTGTGTGCCTCAGTATTGAGTTACCCATGATCACTGTATTTTGCAAGGTGGTTAGCCTTAGGGGCTTAGGTTGGAGGCACACTGTGTAGGTTAAATATGTGTCCTTTGGCATGTGCAATCTCACAGTGTCTGAGTGGGTGTCTGCCTTGCTGGTCTGTGCTGTTTGGGTAGATGTCCATTGAGTGGCTCTGGGAAGGTGGGTGTGTGGCCTTTCACTGTATGTCATGGCTGTCAGAGTGGATGTCATGGTGAACTACATGTTCCACATGGTGTTGTGCAGGTGTTGATCTTATCCTCTTGACCTGCTAGTTCATTCTTTGCTGGAGAGTGCATATGTCCACATTGGGTGATATATGGGTAACCCTCACAGGTCTGAGTGTTTGCAATTTAGAGGGGAGGGTTGTATGTGTACATGCGGCAGTTGCAAAAGTGCCCCAGAATGGACATATGCAACAGGTCAATGGGTGAAAGCACAGATAACTGCCCTTCAAATTTGCCAGGAGGGGTGGACATAACTAGTAAGTACTTGGGAGACATCTGTGATGAATGAGTACTGCTGACGGCTTACAGCTGTGCCAAATGTCATGATACAATAACCTGGTGAAGTGCCAAGCCATAATGCTAGTTGAAGTGCAAGACAGAAAGAACTAGCATGATGTATGGGTTGAACAGAAGGCAGACTGTCTGCCACCTGTAATACTTTACAACAGCTGTGCAGTTATCAGCAGCTTTGGCCATATGCAAGTTTAGTAAGCTCTGTAGCTCGTGCGGTAACTGTGTAACACTGTAGTAGACATATCTAAATAAGCAGAAGTTCTAATCCCAATACTGGCAGGTGTGTGTATGTGTGTGTGTGTGTGTGTGTGTGTGTGTGTGTGTGTGTGTGTGTGTGTGTGTGTGTGTGTGTGTGTGTGTGTGAATCATGGCTCATACCATTTCTGACCTGTGTACTACCCTTTACACTTCCCATCACTACAATTCAGTATACCTGGTGATGGCATCCACCTCAGAAGTACCTTTGGTTGAGTGAGAAACATATAAGCTCTGTGGTGTGTCTCATAACTGTGGAGCACTAAAGTAGGAATACCTAGATAGGCATGAGTTCTAATCCCAATACTGGCAAGTTTGTGTGTGTGTGTGTGTGTGTGTGTGTGTGTGTGTGTGTGTGTGTGTGTGTGTGTGTGTGTGTGTGTGTGTGTGTGAATTGTGCACTGACTGGCTCATTCCATTTTTGACCTGTGCACTACCTTTTACATTTCCCTTTACTCCAATTTAGTACACCTGTTGATGTCATCCACCTTAAAAGTACCTTTGGAAGAGGTGGAAATGTATAGGCTCTGTTAACTGTGTAGCACTGTAGTAGAAATACCTACATAGGCAGGAGTTCTAATCCTAATGTTGGCAACTGTGTGTGTGTGAGGATCATATCATGTGTGGCTTATACCATTTTGATGTGTATACCATACACGGTTGGTGACCACCTCCCACTGCCATTACTTTATATAGTGTGGTGACAGCATCTGCCTCACATCCAGCAGGTTAAACAATTGTACAGTCCTCTGTACAGATGTGTCTGGAATATACATATGTATGAAACCTATACGTGGTCGGAAGTGGTCTGCGTGCCTTAACAATGCCCATGTATGTGATATTATAGCCAATAGGCCACAATGAATGTACTGACACATATGGCAGCATGAGGTATCATAAATAACTGAAACATCATGCTGATAGGACATCTGCTGCCTTCACAGGTGGCCTGCTTTGTAGGTGCAATACATCAGTACAGATGCTTTGTTTTAGAAGTGAACTGTACCTGTTATGGGTAACATTAAAGACTGGAAGAGGTGTGGACTGTCATATTGTGTTCCTAATTAGTATGTAAAAGGAATACCTTGCATCTTAGGAGGGGTGTGTACACAATTTATATCCACTGTATACCAGTAATGTGTCATGCATGACCTTACCTTAGGACGTTTGGCCAGCACAATTTGCTGGCCTCTGTCTAGATGTCTTGGCACTAACAAGTTGTGAGGTATGCTACAGGAATGTTGAATTCATGTCAGATAGGCCCCAGTGGTGACCACTATGATGCAATACAGTTAACACCAGCAAGTGAACATGCACAACAAGCAATATAGCTATTACATAAAGCAATATAGCTATTATTGATGGTTGTGTGCATGGTAAACTGCATGCGCTTCAAATTCTTGGGGTATTGCCAGGCAATAACAGAACAATGTAATAATCACCAGCTTCAGGCTGCTGTCCCATATGCAGACCAGAGGGTCCTAGGTAGTCGTGAGAGGAAGTTATTGTCAGCAGACGCACATGTGGCCTTGGTATAGGATGCATGCAGGATGTCTGCACATCTACAGTACAAACCGCAATAATACACAATGTCCTGTCCTCACCATAGATGTGCCCCTCTGTGCAATAGAAAACCCCATCCACAATTGCAATCGGACCTGACACATGCATGTAGAAACAATACAGATAAATGTATGTCTGATACATTAGTGTACTAATCCCCACTGTGCCCTTACCTGCATACTCCTCATGCAGTGTGTGTGTGCAACCCACATCCACAATGCTTCTCTCAGTGTCATGGCTTGTGCATTTGGCATGTGGCCCAAGTGTGGTAAGGAGCTCCTCGGTGGGTGTCAGTGGGGGCTGGATGGCTGGACCCCACCTGTGGCCAGCTGGTCCCTCGCTACAGCAGCAGCCCATTGATGGGCATGGCATTTGAGGTCAGTGGCCCGATGCTGCACATGCACATAAGTTCTGTTGTGCAGGCCAGCATCATTTACCCTGTGGACCACACTGTTCCACAGGGCATTCCTCTCCCACACATCTTCTGCTCTCTGTCCACATGACAGGGCATAATGTCCAATCACATATTGGGTGATGATGTCTGTTTCCCCAACAGAGAATGCAGGTAGGCGAGCACTCTGCATGTTACCTAGAAGACATAAACAGGGAAAGGTCACAAGACCTCATACTGTTGTCAAAATGCACATCAACAGTGGATATTATTTGCAAATAATCCGGACTACACTGGAAACCACCATGCTATCATGACTATAGCAGCTTGCCTTACACACCTATCCGTGAGCTATCTTATTCCCCCCAATGTTGGACATTTGATTGCATAATCGTCTATCCTCCATTCATTTCTGTGTAGATGGTTGACAGTGGTCAACTTCCATGTGGATGGTGTGTGCATGGTGGCAGTTCTGTGTTTGACTGTGGTGTGTGATGGAGCTCTGAGCACATGTTTGAGTTCATGTAGGAGACAGACACTGATGTTATTATGCCCCATGGAGATATGCTATTGTTTCCATCAGTAGGCAATATGTACATGCTCACCATTGCTGTGGGAAGGAGTGTGGTTGATGTGCATATTTCCATGTACAACTGGGGTGGACAGGGTGACGATGTCCCCACCTAACCTGCATGATGCAGGTTGCCTATATCCATGGCATGTGTGTATGAGGTGTTCTTTGCTCCCAGTACAGGGTGAATTGTGTTGTTTTGTCTGAGACTTACAACATATGTGGAGACACGGTTGCAATTGTCCTTGGTGGTGGGAATATGTCCAATTCATAGTCATAGTAAGCCTTACAGGATGTCACCTGTGAACTTACCTGCTTGCTCAGATATAGGTGGACTTGCTTCAAGGATGTTGCCTGCACCTATGTGTCCCTGTACAGCCAATATAGCAACCTATTATGTAGTTTGTGTACTGCTGCTGTCCACTAAAGGGGATTACTCTACCTTGGTGGAGGCTGGATATGCAGGTCAAGTACTGCTGTGTCCATATAGCTACAGTGGATATAAATGGTACACACCCCTGATACACTGCCTGGTATTTGTGGATTGGAACATGACACCACAATAACGCATTTCATAATAATTTCCACCTGTAGTGTGACCTATAACCTGTACAATTCAATTGAAAACATAACAATCTCTTCTGTGAAAACATATGGAAATAATAATCAGTACAATAAGCCAGTTGAATGAGTGTGCACACCCTTAAACTTGTGTGTGCACCTCTTGAGATGGTTACAGCATTCATCCGTCTTGGTCTTGATTCTAACATCATGGCACATCTTCACTTAGCAATAGTTGCTCACCTTCCTAGAAACACTTTTAATTGTATTGCAATGGAATTGGACAGGTTAGGGGTCACATTCAAGATGAGAAACATTATGAAATGATCTCCTGCGGTCTGATTGTCATACAGCACACAAACCTGGCATTCCAAAAAGGGTGTGTACACTTGTGATATCCACTGTATATAGGTGTTGATATAGCTGGTAGTGGTAGGCATGGACAGAGGGTCATAACACAGGTGAACTCTTCTCTGATTAATACCTGATAATCATGCCTACTCCAGTACCCACTTCAGTGTCAGGGCAATGCAACCATCAGTAGCTGTATACATATATGTCTGTTGTATGCACTGTCACTGATATTACACACATGTGCAACATGCATAACCTATTTACCTGACTGCTTGAAACCCATGTGATTAGTTTTGTGCCTTCCAGCTGAACATATGCATATGTGCATGTGCTCAGGGGATACCTGGTATACATTCCTTTTGAATGTAAGTATGGCACACTGTATTTGCAGCCTTCTTGCTCAATCATACTTCTCAACCTGTTACAGCAGTATGTCTGGACAATGGCACACAAAAATGGGTGTCAAAAGGGACATCAGTATTGATACTGTATTAAAACAGCTGCACCATACATTAGTACATTGATTGCACAGTAGGGTTTGACATCACTGTGATAACCTGGAAGATGTCCAACAGTCACAAGTAGGCTATTATGTTACAATGCCATTGCTCACAGACCTGCCAATGGTTTGGCTAACATAACACATGTATATGTGTATGTGACTACCGATATCAGTCACAAGTGTGCTAATTGTCCAGCAGAACACTGTACAGTTGAATGTTATTAAGTCAATATATCACATGCAGTTCAGCACATGCATGCAACAGTACTCTACTATGCACACTCCCTCTATAGGTGTCTTAGCTTTACAAGGCAAACATGTTTCATACTCATAATCACAAGTAACATGGATATGGAAAACATCCCATTAACTGGCCTAGCAGTGGCACAGTCACAACTGTTTGGCAGACACCCTTGCATTTGCCATATATGAGCTGTCCTTTCCCAGGTAAGTTAGGCTCCTCAGCAGTGATTCCCACCTCATAACCTCTCAGAGCATCACATCTGGACAATGTCTAAAATGATGGGGGGATAAATAGAGACAGACTTTAAATATACCTGTTATAAACATAGGAAGTTTGTAGAATGATACATTTAGCATTACAGTGAATATTGTTAAGGATGTGGAGTCTTAAACTCAAGGGTTTGTCATTATCTGATAACATCAATCCCCAGCTATTTGCCAGAAAAGTACAGATCTCAGGAGGAACAGACAAAAATACATGAGGGTAAAATGTGGAAATTCTGTGAGGATCTGTACAGTTGAGAGGTATGTCTGTGATATCTCCCACTGCAGAGAGGGCCAGATGGTATGACCATAGCAGCTGTTTAGCAGGACATTAGTACAGCATGTCTTGCTGGGACATATATTCCTCCAAATCATATTTCCCATTATCACAGACCAAGTACTACATACAATTACTTGCTTACATGTTCCACTTACATTTTTTCTTTCTTCCCTTTTCCACTTTATGATTCATTTATTTTTCTCTTCCTCTCTCTCTCTCTCTCTCTGCACTACAGGGATATAACTGGTTTGAATAGGTGGCAGCATGGCTTTTGTAGGTAATCTTCATGACCAGGTGATGGCCTGTGCACCTATTGTGGTTCCCCACTTGCTAATTGCATGCAGAGCACCTGTGTAGTTCTTTCAATAGCCAATGTCATGACAACACACTCCTATAAATGAGTACTCCATGTGGGCTTTGGCCCTTTCTCTTACTTGTGAAGAAGACATCGAGGAGTTGTGTAGGCTACTACCTCTTACAATAAGACTTGTGGAGACAAGTCAACTAAATGGTGGGGAAGGTTCAAGACTTAGGAGCAGAATGTGAGCATTGCTGTTATGTGTTTAGAATACTGCTAGTTTAACATGGTTTGTTTGCACATGCTACTTCTGCATGGGTTTCTGTCTGACAAAATTCTGTCTCTGCATTGCTCTTAACTGTAGGGCCATCCACATAATGGCCACAGGTTAGCCTGTTATGTATGGGCTGTTCCCCAGACAGGTGTTGTCCTTGGCAAATCAGTAGCATACCCTGGTGACTGCATTATGTTGATGGTAACATCCATTTGTTTTTCTGACTTTATATCCCTCAGAAAAGATATGTTACAACAAACTTTGTAACACCAGCAACTTTCTTAGTGTATAACAGCAATATTTCATGTATAGCTGTGTATTTGGGCTTCTGTCCTCCAATTATGTCAGGCTTTGTCCAGATGTCATACAGTAGTAGGTGAATATGTATACTGGTCTATCATTATTTAGTGCTGTAGTTTCTGCTGAGGGGAATGGCTGGGCAACATGTTGAAGTTTGTATATTCAAGAGGTAGGTATACAGAGAATGCTCTTAAATGGCCTTGTAACATATTTTATGTGGGGGACAGTAACACATGTTTTAAAACTAGGCTGTTAGAACATGCCAGATGTATTACTGATAAGAAATATGTTGGTTCTATATCTGTATATTTGAATAAATCGCACCGTGGAGACAGTAGTGGGTCTCAAGGTACTGTTTATGAAAACGTCTGTTCCTCAGTGTGATGAAACATTCATAAAAGGACAATTGTTATGTACAGACTCAATGTATTAATATTAACTGTGATACTTTACCCTGTAGGGGGTTAAATGACGAGTGTAATAGGAGACTGTGCATTCAACTATGTAATTAGGTGTTAATTGCTTATTGAGGTTAAGGTATGTATTTCTGGTGATGTTTACTCCTTGAAGGCTTTGACCAAGAGATCAGAGTATAATAAACATGTGTGAATTACTGGCTGGTTGCATTTTTCTTTGCTATGGTCAGACATTGTATTTGTTTTGCTAAGAGATTGTTGTATGTCTGGTCATTGTGTATGGCCTATCATGATTTTATAGCAGTGTACTGTTCACTCACTTATTTGGACTGAGGAGGGATGTGAGTGTCATGGCTGCTTTTGTATCCAACTGTGCATGATGCCTCAGTTATGGGTGGTCTATCAGCAGCATATGTTTGTATGGGCATTTTGGGACATGTATGCATATATATATATATATATATATATATATATATATATATATATATATATATGTATATACATATATACATATGTATATACATATATATATATATATATATATATACATATATATATATATATATATATGTACACACACACACACACACACACACACACACACACATACACACACACATATATATATATATATATATATATATATATATATATATATATATATATATGTATACACACATCTCAGTTTTTATTGGTAATATAGTTATATATTGTTGTACACATATATGGATCTCCCTACATATCTCACTCTCTCTTTATGTATGTTTCTATTCAGATGTATATATATTTATGGGTCTATATTATGAGACTGAAAGACGAAAAATGCGAATGCATGTTGAACGACACCAAATGAACGAAAACCAGAAATATCAAATCCGTAAAAAAACAAAACTACAAAACCAAATGTCTAACTAACTGTTTTATGCAGGGGGCAAGCCCCCCTCCACCCCCCATGTAGGGGGCTGTGCCCCCCACACTCCCCCTACTTAAATATTCCAACTCTGAGATTGCACTACATTGAAGTGAAGGGAAGAATTTCCCTATGACGATTTCCATTTATGTGCATAACATTTTCTGTTTTCGACCATTTGGTGTCGCCCAAATGGTGTTCGTGGTTTTGGTGTTTCAATCGGATAATATAGACCCATATTTATAGATATCAAGTCTTTCTAATTGCACACTTTTCTCTTCCCTATTGTAAACTAGCTGTAAATAAGGGTATGTTTGAGAAAACATCCTCAAACAATATAGCTGAGGTGGCTTACTGATAAATTGCATAGGCTATGGTGTGCAGGCTCTGGATTCAAGACCTGCAAGGGCTGTTTATTTTGTTTCTAGGCAGAACAAGGACCATTGGGTACAGAGTGGTTAAGGCAGTTTTGAGCAGCTTGCAGTGGGTTTGCATGGGTTTGCCCGATGGTAAGTGGTGCTAACTTATGCTTAAACGAGAAGATGCTTACACCATGTAGGCTTCGCTTACCAGTGCGCAAATCTGCTTAGCATTTACGTTTCAGCAATGGTTACACCTGCTAAGCATAGCTTAGTCTTGGTAACCAGTGATCACATTCCAGTCTGATATAATAGCAGGGTAATGACATCTTTAATAAGTGTACTTAATTCTCTGTACATAATATGCTTCTATGTGCTGTCATTACAGTAGCAAGGGGTGTGAGTATACTGTATGGGACACCTGGATATACATGGTTAGTACCACAATCTTTTCTCTTTGGATTTGTGTCAAACATGGGTAGTATCCCAGGTTATATGCAGTTATACTTGCATGTTACACCAGCTACAGTGCACTGGTTGATAGAAATAGCTTAAAACATTTGCTATCATTACGTTAGTAGTTTTAACAGTGCTTTTTTAAGTAAGAGTAGATTGCAGTTTGTAGCACTGGAACCATACATCCCTGCATGCAAAGCTGGACTCTGAGTACTGAGCATCTTGTTCTACGTGTTTGAGCTGTATGTTTATATGTATCTCCTATTGGATATTGATCTGATATGTTGATATTAACTGTAGACTACTATGTTCTTTGGACATGTCACTGAGGACTGCTGTCATGTAGTAATGGCATACCTTTCAGTTTCAGACATGTATCTTTCAAAATATTCATCCTAATACATAACCTGTTGGCTGTCTATTTTCTGTCTGTCCTCTGTACATATGTGCAGATGTCAGGTATTGCTATGGCCATACCACTATGTAGGTGCCCACATTGTATTGCGCTGAGGGCCTGGACACTGCTGTTAGTTCTTATATGAGACATTCTTTAATGTGGGCCTTGCCCCATTTCCTTGCCTGTGTGAGGGACATTACAGAGGTGGTAGCCTACAAATTCACATATAGTGGGTGGCAATATGCCACAGGACAGAACATGTGGAGGCAGCCAACCAACATGGGGGACATATCCCCAGATTTGTGAACAGATTCTATGTCATCAGTGCTGTAATACACATGGTGGATTGATAAATTGGCAGCGTTTGTGTGGACATGCATTTAGTGTGTGACATCATGACTCACAGTGATGTCTCTGACATGCCTCTCCACTGGCATGCTGTCCACAGACTGGCCACATGCCTGCCTGTCATGTTTTGTGTGTTCACCAGACAGTTGGTCTCCTTGGTAAATCAGTTGTGGACTCGGCAGAATGCACTCAGTAAATACTCACATCTATTGGTATTACCAACATCATATTCCTCATAAAGGATGTTACAACAAACCGAGTCACATCTGCAACTGTCTCAATGTATGACAGCAGTATGTCCAATCTACCCCTGTGTTTGTACATCTGTTCCCACCAAGTGATATAGGGTTGATGCTGAGCTTAGTGAGTGGGGAATGTTATCAAAAGCTTTGTACAGATAATTGTAGGCTGTATGTGTCACCTTGCCTTCGTCCACAGCTCAGGTGACTGATGGCAAGAGGTTGACCAGGTTGACTGAGCAGGTATGACCTACCCTTCACAAAGGTAAACTGTGTGGGATCCTGAGTCTGCAGATTCCCATATCCCTGTTTATTAGGTGCATGATGATGCATTCCATAGATTCGCATAACAGACTTGTCAGGCAGCTGGGGCTTTATTTCCCAGGGTCTGTAGTTACACCTCATTTCTGGGGAGGGGTGACTGTAGCGGGGCACAATTCAGGAGGGACAAAGCCTGAGGTGAGGCTGTGCTTGAACAGGGCACACAGGTAAAGTGCCAGGCCACTCTGTAGTTCATGTATAACACAGCCAGGGATATTCTCAGGTCCCATAGAGGCTGCATTCTTGGCCTTGGACAGTGGTGTTGTAACCTGTGCTGCAGTAATACTGGGTGCCTGGTGGTGTACTGGTACTGTGATTGGTCTTTTGGGGGAGTGAGGGGTACTGTTTGCACTCAAGATGCCAGCCAGTATATTGGCATTATTTGTTGTCTCAGTCTGGGAAGTACCATTGTCTAGTAGCTCTGAACAATTCTTGGTATTGCCATGGAGATTCTTTACATAACTGTATGAGGCCTTGTGGTTGTCTTTACTATGAGCTCCAAATCTGTTCTCACAGCTAACTTTGTAGTATTTGATGAGGGATCTCGACTATTCATTGAGGCTGATAAGGATTTATTTCTTGTCTTGGGAATTCACCTTATTCCATATCGGTTCCCTCTTCTGTTGTACAATTTCTTTATGGCAAAGGACCACCAGATCAGCTTCCTTTTTTTGGAGGTTAGGGTCCTGGTTGTATTGGGTAAGGCGGTATCCATGCATTTGAGTATGTGTTCATAGTGTATTGTTGTTTGATTCAGCTGTCATGCAACTAGTCTCCATTTGCATGGCTGACATGAGGTTAGCCACCTCTGCTTTTATGAGGCCATAGTTAGCTTTGGAAAGGCTTTTCATGGTGGCTATCTGTGAAGTGGGGGTAGGATGGCTGTGGATCTCCAAAGGTGATTACTTTTTGTTCAGATATAACAAGTGAGGTGTTGACTATTGGTGTAGAGCAACAGTCGCCCATGTTATGAAGGACCAGGTTGATGTGATGGGCACGTGCATCGGTACATGAGTAGTTTTCCCACTTAATGGTGGGGTAGTTGAAATCAAACAGTATGATAGTGTTAGGTTGGACACTAATATTCACCAGAGTGTTTATGGACATGAAGTGTGAGTCTTGGGACATGTATGGAGGCCTATCGCAGGCTACAACCTAAACCACTGCCTTACCCAATGTTAGCTATGCCTGCAGGTATAATGCATAATGTTGGTCTACCACTGTGGAGGTGTTTGCATCCTTTATGAATATGAAAATACCACCACCTTTGGAGCTTCAGTCCACATTCTGTAGCCAAATGCTGTGGAAATAATTATAGGCTGGTACTGCAGGTTTGCTTCCTGCTGCCGTTATCCAGGTCTCTGTTACAGCACAGATGTCAGTGTTCCCCATTTTAGGGAATACTTCCAGTGAGTGAGTTTCCAGAATTAGAATTCCAGTGTGCAGCAGCATGACCCTTTGATTGCATGTCTTTATAGCTTTCATATATCTCTGCATATTTATTAACTTATATATATATATATATATATATATATATATATATATATATATGTGTGTGTATGTATGCATATATGTAGATATGAATGTGGATGTATATCTCTCTCTTTCTCTCTCTCTCTCTCTGTATATATATATGTATATATATATATATATGTGTGTGTGTGTGTGTGTGTGTGTGTGTGTGTGTGTGTGTGTGTGTGTGTGTGTTTGTATCATGTATATATCTGTCCACATATATGCATCTCCATACATATATACATGTATATATAGACTACCTGACATGTATATATAGACTACTTGACTGATTCTACAGACTCCATTCCCGGATGTTGGATGACTGTACTAACTGATATGTTTGATATGTCGTCACTATTTTGTAGGGTTCAGATGGTTTAATGGTACATTGCTTTGATCATAGTTTACAAGGGCCTGGGTACAGCACTTGGCAGGCCTTATTATTTTGCTGCAAGGCAGAACAGTTCAGTTGTTGAGGAAGGGATAAAGGCAATAATTACAAGAGGTCCCTAGTTTGGGCCCCTTCACCCCCATTTACACAGGCTTTGGTCAGATTTGTTGCAGTATGAGGTTCAGAGTATGGATCCGATGTCCGAATGCACTACATACATACATATATATATATATATATATATATATATATATATATATATATATATATATATAAATACATTTTCCCTACTGTTGAATAACTGTGCTGCATGATATGTTTGAAAAAACATTAAACCTGTCTACAGCTCAGATGGCTTAGTGGTAAATTCCTGTGGTTATGGTATGCTGGGTTGAAGGCTTGCAAGGGCTGATTATTTTGTTGCTGGGCAGAACAAGGGCTGTTGGATACAGACTGACTAAGGCACTTTTAAGCAGTTGTAAGTGGGTTTGCATGGGTTTGCACGGTGGTAAAATATGCTAACTTCTGGTTAAATATGCTTACAGACAGCCTTAAAAGTGCTTAATCTGTGTAGGCATTGCTTAGCACCGCACAAACAGGCTTAACCATGCTTACTACTGCTTAAAAGAGCTTACTTCTGCTTACCCCCGTGCTAATTTATTTAAAAGAAAATAAAAAAAGGGGTGATAAAAAATGGTGAAAAAGGAGGCATGCAGAGGGAAAGACAATAGGGAAAGTAGCTAGGGATATGCAAGACGGGTGTAGGGAAGATCCATAGCTGTCCATTTCTTCTACAGCAACAGTTGTGCATAGATACTAAATTTTGAGGTATATTTGGACACTCAAACCCCTGAGAGAGGGGTGAGGACAACAATTATTTGTTGTAAAGCCAATTAGACCAGATTACATGTGTCCAGTGGACACGTGTGTGAAAAGGACAGCTATGTATGGGGCAAAAATGTTTTTGGGGAACAGATTGCCCTTTTTTCTTTTTTTTTTTTTTTTTTAAGGTGAGAGTGGGATGTTGGGGAAGGATACTAGGTATATTTGGGGAGGTAGGTTGGGTAGGAAGACAGACAAGACAGCATACAGGGGCAGTATATGACACATGTGGGAGTAAACACCTTCGACGGGGAGGGGTGTTTGGAAATCAGAAGCAGATGAGCCCCCAAATGGAAACAGTGAGACTGAGGTGCCCACCCATGGGCAGTCACCACTGCACCTTCACGGCCCTGAAGGTAGCTGTGCTGGGGGCTGAGCAGGAGGGTCAGTCTGACCCTTTAATTGTGCCAAACGGCCCTCAAGCTGGCATAGCAGATCTCCAAACTAATTTTGCAACTCCCTACGCACCAATCCCTGGACCTGGCTTTGGATGATGATATCCTGTCTGCACCAGCTCCCGGGGGGGGGGCAAGCCACATCCCCTGAGGTGGTTCCACTGGAAGGTGGTGCAGGACCAGCAGACGAGAAGGTCCCGAGGTGGGTCACAGACATGTTTGGACTTGGTGCCACGGCCAGATGAGGTGGGAGAGGTTTTTCCACTGGGATAGGCCTTCCCAAACGTGCTATGGTGTTGCAGTTTTAGAACATATGTGGGTTAGTAATAGTCAACACAGTCCAGGATTAGTTATAGCAGCATGCATAGATATTTCCATTAACCCAAAACAACAGATTTGGAACAAACAGAACACATGCATATATGTAACCACAGTGGCCATTACAACAGCATGCAGGTTACATTGATAGCAACAGGCCACCAATAATAGTATTTCAACATGGAACATTAATAGAAACACATTTCAATATTTGCTGAACAATAGGACATATGTCCCAACAGTAGGTTTGGTGTAAAACATACCCATTGATTTGTGTGTTTAGATTATTCTTGCAGATATGGTTGGAGGGAGAGAGAGATGTTAATTAACAACTTGTATATCTTTGTCGTACTCACAACTTTAATGATCATTGTTCTAATAATTATTCTACAGGTATTATTACAATACCTATGGCCTTGGTTTGGCCAGTGGTATGTTTGTACACAGTGTATAATTCAACTGTCTTATAGTTACTTTCTACTTCTCTTACCTGGAAGACCTGTGGGGGGAATGTTTGTCAACACTACCTGACTGTTTCTACACATATTCATAAAATCCTAGTCGAAATTATGCATACAGCTTACTACCACTCCCGGTATTCAAACCATGGCTGTGTCTGCTAAAAATACAATTTGTACATCAGAGTGAGCTACTGAGAAACTGCTGTCTCTTACATCAATGTTTTCTGTCTAAGTCTCTCTTGGTTGTGCAATCTGACCTTGTAATTGCAATATTCTTATACAGACATTCTAGACATATTTTTATGTAGCACAGTGTTGGAAACAGTGGTTAACACAAAATTACTCTTCAGATATCAGATCTTGGTGAATGCAACATTTCATGCCATAGAATTGTATTTATTTATTTATTCTATTTATTTTTTTTTTATTTTACATTTGTTGACCGGGAGAGTCCAACTGGATACACATCCATTTTCAGTGGAGGCCCGGGGAGAAAAGCTCCAAGAGTACAATTTATTACAGACAAAAATGTAAGGAGAAGACTTTGACATACAATATTTCTTAGAAGATGGAATGCACTCATTTGTTACTATGTAATATTAACTTTTGAAGATATTACAGAGCATGACATTCCTGGAAAAGTTTACTTTCACAGGAAAGAAAAAGAGAAGAAAAGATTCATGAGAGCAGTTGTTTCTGGATATAGATGTGAAGGACATCAGTATGATACAGAATTTGTTTTAAAAGTTAGGATACGTATGCCTGGTACTATAAGGTATTAACTTTAGGAGATGGTGGAAAGCATAACATTCTTGGGATAGTTTACAATAACCACTAGAGAGTCAGGATGTGCAATTGTTTAACATTCTTAAGTGGGTACAGAGTTCTGAATTGTTTGGTTTGACAGTCTTAATTAAGGTGAAATTTCAGAAATGAGATATTAGCCAGGGGGGATGCAGGAGCATAGTCTGTACCAGAGTAAACTAAACCAGTCCAGGATTTAGAACTTTATTGCCAGGCAGTTACACTTTTATTTAAATATGACCTATATGGGACTATTACTGTCATATTGTCTGGTTTATTCAGTACAAACAATACACATTTTTATACTGCCAGGTGACATTTTACTCCTTTATATTTGTTTGGTATGACTATTACAAGCAGGATTGTTACTCAACAGCCTTGCGACACAGCCTTTGCAACCTGCTGGCATGGACTTCCTGGTAAATAGCCCACTCAGATGGAGCTGTAATGAAATTAGAAAGACATTTATGCATACCTATCCATCACAGACACAGGCTGAACTTTGGTAAACAGTTATTGATATGACTACTTACACACTGCTGGTACATCTCCCCTTTCTCTTGCTTCTTGGACCCACTATTCCAAGAGCTCCCTCTTCCTCTGTTTCAAGTTGGCATAGTGGTGCTGGACCTGCTCAACAGTCCAAGGGATACCAGTGGCACTGGTGAGATCACGGGCGAGACTTTCCCAGGCTTTATATTGGGAGCCCTGGTACTGGTCCTGCAGCAGTCTCACATCATGGTTTTCACAAGGAGTCCTACCATGACCTTGGACTCCTGTATGCCCCAGCACTCCCTCTCCAACACCTGCCCTACTGCCTACAGTGGAGAGCTACAACCAGTTATGAGCTGTATTCCTACCTGTGGGGTTTAAATACAGCCGATTTCCCACCCTTTGCCGTGATTGGATGGTTTTGAAAATGCTGAGCTAAGCTAAGCTACGGGCAAACCTGCATAGCTATGGTTGGCAGTGTTTAAAGGGGGAAAGTTCAGCATTACTTACCAATGGGCAAATCCACTTAGCTGGGCTACTCATTGCTTAGTATTCATATGTACACATTGCTTACACCCGGTCAGCACAGCTGTGCAAATCTTAGCATTGCTTATGTTTTATTTAATTAGACTACCACCTCTATGGGATTGATTCATCATTCATTAAATAATATAGATTTATTTACCTTCCCTGACATCTCCCAATGTGGTGTAATTACATTTATTCTTGTATGACTATACTGTATGGGGCACTTGTGTTTATACGGGGGTTTCACTACTTTATTACACTGACACCTCACATCTGGGCCTAATACACAACTCTAGTTGAGAAATATAAGTTACTTCCTACATAAATCCACAAATAAATTAAAATTGTAATGATAAAACATACAAAATGGAAACGGCTTTGGTGAGGCTTGAACCATGAATGATTGTATGCAAGGTGTACATTCTAACCACTACACTATTGCATTTATGCACAGGTGGGATGTCTATTGCTGTTTAACGTATCGTGCCGTTTCAGCTGGGTTAGCATAATTAAGCAACAGGCACACCCATGCAGCTTTGCTTAAACTTTATTTTACACATGAAAAAAAGCATTTGTTGTGTTTTTTACTTTGTACCCTTCAGAATATCCATGCTAATGCTAAACCTATTATTATATCAACTTTCTCGGTTTGTAGGGACAATTGTCCCTTATGTCTTTGTCCAGATTCCTTACTCTGACAGGTTGGGAGGTGTGCGCTATGTGCTTCATACCCTGCCGAAAATACATGCTAATGCTAAACCTGTTATTCTATCAATGCTCTGCTTTGTAGGGATGATTGTCCCTTATAGCTTTGTCCAGATTTCTTACCTTGATGGGTTGGGGGTGTTATGAGCATTCTTGCTCTATTTAAATTGCCGATCGGCAATTCTGGTGTGCAGGGGGCATGTGTATTGTGACAGCATTGCTCTCAGACACACCCCCTACACTTGTACACATAGCCGTGTCTGTTTTACAGCACTGCAGCACACCTTCATGAATATGAATGGCGCTCTGCCGTGTTGCACAGGAATGGTTCCTTCTGTGCAGGAATAAGCTATTCCTGCATGGAAGTTTACTGAATCCAGGGGAAGGTATGGGGCACAAATGCAAATACACACACATGCACACTTTCACATTACAGAATAAAAAATAATCTTCAGTCTTTTTTTTGCAAAAACATAGACATTTCAAAAAACACACAAACATACACACACTAATACACTCATAGACATATACACACAAACCATTATGATCAGCAACAAGAACTGGGGACAAAGTAAAAAAAAATTGGGAACAAAATTCCAAAATCAGGGACACTTCTATAATTTTAAAGTTAATAGAATAAGAGCCTTTGGCTAGCATGCATTTTCTGAAAAACATGAAGCCTGAAAATTCAAAAGTACTTCATTTATTTATGAGAATCCTCAACAGTTTTGCAGAAGACTACAAATTTTACAAAAATCAGAAAAAAAAATAGGAGGTAAAATCAGGGGCATGTATAAGGTATGAACCACTCACACACTCGCATGCACACACACGTACACACACGTGCATGTATACATACACACACACACACACACACACACACACACACACACACACACACGCACACACACACACACACACACACACACACACTTTGTCATGTCAGATTAGCAACATTTCTTCCCCTCCCTCATCCAAATCTGTGAAGCAGCTCCTGATCATCTGCACCATTGGCATTTTTATTTTCTTCTAATAAAGCACCAATGAATTTCTACCAAACATTCGCATAAATGCTAGAAAATGGAGAATGGCTATCAATGCACTAATGTATAATATGTGTACATTACCAGACAATCAGCTCTTTCAATTGTTTCTTCAAAGAAGTAAAGGATTTATTTAGGGAGGTAATGCTGTTCATGAAAAACATAAGATAAATACTTTTCTTATTTTTTATTTGGAAGGAGCACACAGACTGCATGATCATTGTATGCTGATGTTACCATCTACCTTGTATACTGCAGCAGATTCTCCACCAGGTATAACATGACAGTACTCTGTGAGTGCTTCTAGACCTTAACAAGACAAGCAAAACAGTGTTTTTTTCTTCATAAAAGTCAATGGCATTCCTACTGTTTTACTATGTAATGTTG
>NC_056745.1:725849898-725869898 GCF_019279795.1 Protopterus annectens
ATATAGATTCACTTTATAATCCCGAAATCCTGAGATATCGAATTTCAGAATTTCAACATCATGAAGCCGAAACTTGACAATCTCGAAACCCCAGAAGCATGAATTTTAAAATTGTGAAGACTACACTAACCATACACCACAAACACACATATACACAGCTTCCTCCAACATACAAGCACTCAAACCTACACTACATACAAGCAGGGGGGCAAGCCCCGATGCACCCCCCACACACACCCTACTTAAACATACTAACTTCATGGTCCCACTACACAGGCAAACACACAAAAACACCACCAAAGAAGCTACATTCCCCTCGCACACACAGATCACAGTAACCAAACACACTGACACACACTAAAGCCCCTAACCAAAACCCTTAAACATAAATACTTACCTGAACTTCCAGCTATCCCTTCACACAGCACGACACCAGAAGTGCTACTTCAAAATCTCTGTACTTTGGGATTTTGAAATTCGTACTTCTGGGGTTTCGGACTTTTGAGCTTTCAGCTTTATAATCTCGGGATTCTGAAATTCAGAATTTCGGGATTATAAAGTATTCCCATATATATATATATATATATATATATATATATATATATATATATATATATATATACATACATATATGTGTGTGTGTGTGTGTGTGTGTGGGTGTGTGTGTGTGTGTGTGTGTGTGTGTGTGTGTGTGTGTGTGTGTGTGTGTGTGTGTGTGTGTATGTATACATATATTGAAACTACGAAAAAGACTTAATGGACCTTGACAGACAAACAAGACTGAACAGATGTAGGTGTAGTACTGTCGTTCTTATTCTATTAGAACTTCATTGAAGTTCTAATAGAATAAGAATAAAAGCACTAAACCTACATCTGTTCTGTCTCATTTGTCTGTCAAGGTCTGTGACAATTTCTGGTGTTGCCATCTGTGTCAGGGAGAGTGGGGCAGTGCATGTGTGGTATGTACCAGCATGGCTGGCTGGAGTTTTGTAGTTTTGTAAATGATTTTCTGTCATTTGACGCTTGTATTAAAAATGTATCAACAATGTTATTATAACTGATTTACTGATTAAATGTTTATGTTCAAACAAAGAATTCTATAATTTTCAAATACTGCAATAGATTTCAAAAAAGGTCAGAGCCTGTACTGTACCAGAGTCATATGATCAAATGTGAAGTCATTCTATATACAACCAGTACTGAGGGGATGATCAGCTTCAGTTTGTTTTGTTTCTTTGGAAACTGATATAAAAATCTATGACAGTTATCACAGTCAATTCAGTTGTAATCATTTTTCCTCAAGCCCATAACCTTAGTTGAGTAATCATTGTCAAATTTGGTTAGGATTTGTTTATACCTCAAAGGAACTTTTCTCAAAGCAGGCTTAAGTATTAGTTCTTTGTCAATATATGATAAGAATTTTATTACACTGGATCTTGGTGGAGAAGAAGAAGGAGAAACAGGTTTGTGTATAGCTCTGTGAGCCCTCTCAATACCTTGAGAGAAACCCTCCTGTAGATTTAATATTTCAGGTGTCTAGGTGTTCAGAAAGGAAATTAAATCATCACCCTCAGATTTTTCTGGAAGACTAAAATGCTGATGTTACATCTTTGTTTTTCAGATCATCAGTTTTGTTAAGGAGCCAGGTATTCTACTTAAGAAGGAAATCAGTATGTGATTCTTCTTTTAGTCTCACATCCGTATCATTCAAGGCAGTTTCCATGTCAGAAATTTTAGTTTGTTGTTGTTGGAGGAGTACTTTGAAGATATCTACTTGTTTTAGGTTGTTCTCTCTATGATTTTCTAGATTCTCTTGGAAACCATCCATTTTCAGAGATAATTCCTGAAGGGTGGATGTTACTTGTTGCAAATCTTTTCAGAAAGATGTGTCAGTGTGAGAATGCTTAGAGATGTTCATCTTCATTTGATTAAGTAGTCTCCAGATAAAAATGATAATAAAGTCAAGGCTATTATAAATTAGTTATTATTTTTTAAAGAATAATTATTTTCCTCCATTTTAAATATAATTTTACACAGCTCTAAATTTAGCTGTCTTTACTTGGCCATCTTGGCACTCCCCCAGATTTCTTCACTTTTCATGTGTGTTAACTAGGTTATGAATGAAAAGGCATCTCGGTGGTCCAGTTTGACTCCCTGATAAATAAACTTGCAAATGTTAGTTGTTTGCAAAATTTAACAAAAATCAATACTAGCTGTGTTTATTGTGACTTACAAAATCCAGTTTAATATGGAAACTCTAGTGCATGACTTTACTGTACATGTGAGGAGCTTCAGGGAGAAATGGAGAAATATATTTACAATGACAGAAATCAACACTTGATAAGAAAGTTCTCCATAGAAAAACATTACATTTTTTATCAGGTAAAGTCTTTAGAATGCTTGATAGTATCATATAGTGCTAAGTAAGGTCAGGAAGTGGATCAACATGATGGATAGGCGATGTCAGCTTTTGTAGCTAGGCCACTAAGATGTTATAGTAAATACTGAGATGTTTAACATCATCAACAAAATTTACCTTGGGGATGATCAGGCACAGGGTTTTTGGCCTTGTATAACAGACTAAACCAGTTTAGGTTAAATAAAAAGTGCAGCATCTTTTTTACGCTGACAGTTTGCTTGCAGCTTTAGAGCAAGAGTCAAGGTAAATAATTTTGAACAATAGCCTTTACGCTAGATAGTCAACATATTCCTTGACAGGGAAGTACTGAGACTTTTGCTGTATAAACAACTGTGGTATGTTTTAGGTGTTAAGTATCATGCACATCTGCTTATCTTGTTAACAGCTGCCTACAGAACTGTTTCACTTAAGTCTAATGCAAATGCAGGCCCAGTCTCTGAGGCACAGAAGGATAAAACCCTGATTTTCACCCTTAACAGAGCTTCATCAGATCATATATCATAAATCTGATTAAGTTCTGTTAAGGATGAAAGTACTAATCTTTTTCATATATTTAATGTTTCAACAAAGAAGTATTGGTTTCTAAACAAGTAATATATGCTTGATTACTGTGAAGCCTCAAATGAGACTGGCTACAGTTTATGGATCTTTTTTCCTGATTTTAAGGAGGGTTAGCTAACAACCTTGATGCTCATGAAGTACCAATGATTTTGTGTGTGTGTGTGTGTGTGTGTGTGTGTGTGTGTGTGTGTGTGTGTGTGTGTGTGTGTGTGTGTGTGTGTGTGTGTATGGCTGTCACAATGAAGACAATGTCAACAAATACCCATGGCTGATAACCTGCACTATTGATACTAATGCAAGAGGAAAATTGCAAGAGTTTCACGATGATAGAGGGCTTGAGTAAGAATAACTAGTGGGATGTTAATATACCAGAAGTTTATTGGTTGATTGATTATTTGACATTGAATAAGAGACAGGCAGGCTGGTCATGCCAGCCATGACCAAAGCCAATAGGCAGTCACATAATTACATAAAGAAAGAAAGAATACACTCAGTGACAAGCAGATTGAAATGTATTATATTTAATTATATCTAGTTATCTATCTATCTATCTATCTATCTATCTATCTATCTATCTATCTATCTATCTATCTATCTAATCTATCCTGCTATCTGTGCATCTATCTATACAATTCTATTTCCTTTAATGAACCAATGAACCTTTATCAACAGAAAATACATCAAAAAAGGTAATTGGCAATTAAAATTATATAAACTAAAAAGAAGTCTAAAGCAAATGATATGAATGTGTTACATTTATGATCACAAAAACTAATCAAAACTTTGCTTTTACATAATGGTTCAGTGTCACAACTCTCCACACATACTCCCATAAATGAAATATACTAACCTAACTCTACAGTTGCACAATAGTGGAGAAAGTTAAAATATCATAAATTACATTACAACCAAACTATTGAAGTTTGACTGTTATATAATTCATCCACTTTCACCCCTGATGTAAATTAGCAAAAATGCCAGCATGTGTCAAATGTATATCACAGCCAAACTAGTGACACCAAATGTGATGGCCAACCACTGAACAAGTAATCAAGGAGACTCAATCTTCACCACTGGCAACATTCCTCTGAGAGGATGACAGGTACACACACAATATTTCCAGATGCGGTTCTCTGCATTAAGTGCAATTTTCATAAGAACACACACAAAGACCACAGTCAGTCCAGGGCTGGTTTCTCTCTCTTCATCCATATCCCCAATAAGACTCCCCACTGGCACAGCTATAGAGTTAAGATCTCAGCTCACTGACTAAGCCAAGACATCCAGCACCCTCTCTGTCCAACCAGTGTTTCATGTCCCTGCCCAAGTAGCTGACACACACACACACACACACTCTTTGAGGTTTGATTTACACACACACACACACACACACACACACACACACACACACACACACACACCTGGGAAAGGCTGGCACAGGTTTACTAGTTATGTCCCATTCTGCCCAAACTATAATGTAGTTTCTATTGCCACCAGTCATTCTTTATCAGCTACTATAAGGCCGTTAAAGAGTGTCTGATCTTACTGTGTAATATTAATACTAATACAAATGGTAGCCTAACCAAGAACAAGGCTATTAGGAGTGGCCCACACAGTGTCACCAAATAAATATGCAAATACTCTCAAAACGTAAATATCGCTACACAGATCAGCCACAATAAAAGGTTTAAATATATTTAATAAGAAATAATAAAAAAACAAGACAATACTAAATATATATTCACAGTGACATCAGAGTTCAAAACCAGAGGAAATATTTAAAATAGCATTGCAGTTCAGGCTCACACAAACAAAGAAAAACATCTAAACTAAACTTCACTATATTCCTGACTGTATCTGAAAGAATTATACTGTTCCCTAGAAACATACTTCATTAGAGCAAGGCAGTTGTGGTGAACGTTCCTTTCTTGTTTTTGTCAGGTCCAAGACAGAATACAAAAAGCTCTGTCTCACTAAGAGACTTCTCAAATAAATATCTAAAATATTACTGTTGGGATAGCTTGCAGAATTACTTCATTTCTGGTCATCTGACTTCTAGTTCCCAGGCCAAACCCCCTATTGCTAGAAGCTGGCAGCATTTAGCATCTACCTCTAAAGCATACAGACAAGGACATTTCCTCAGAGCTTTGGCAGATGCTGGAAGTCATAAACCAATTGTATTCCTTCGTGCTTCAAAAAGTAGCAATTAGTTCACTCCAAGGGCAATACAGAACGCTTCCTAGTACAGACCTTGTGTCTCTAGCTGCATTGAAAACTTGAGAGATAGCCTCTTTATTCTGTTCTATAAAATACGCTAACCAGCTATTTTTCTAATGTTTGCTGGACTGAAGTTAATCCTCCAGTTTCCTCTGTTGACATATACATTTAAACAGTTACAAGAGTGCATGTACATTTCTGTTCTCTTCCAGTAGGGCACACTGTGGATACATTGTAAGCACAAGCACTTTACAAAATACCTTTTCAATACAAACATCTGTACAGACAGTTTGATATACACCTGACATACAGTTCTAATACATTTTTAACACAAGCATCTTATATAAATTATTTCAGTATTCACCAATGACATATAATTATTTACAAAATTCCAGCTAACTGTGCTGGCAGTATCTCCTTTCATCACAACCTGTATATCAGACATAGCATTACAAATATCTAGTAACTGGCATTGTTTTTACATTTATTATATTTTTTAATATGTCATCTTCAGTGACAACATAGTGTGAACAATTTGCACAAAACATTTGTAAAGAATGCAATAAAATTACATGAATATCTTATGCTACCATTTCTGAAGGTAGCAAACCTAGGAAATGGTAAAAATATTATTCAGTTATTTGAAAAAAAGCAAGAAACAAGTCAGACTGAATACAAGAATGTTAGACTGGATTACCCATTATATTCAAAAAATTGTTATATTTTAGTCAGTCAGTTAGTTGGTTAGTTAGTTCATTTGTTAACCAGGATAGTCTGGCTGAGCCAAAGGCCCCTAAGGAGAAAAGCTACAAAATATATTTCAAAGACGTAGATAAAAACAATTAAACAATATAATTTAAGAAAGTATCTTGCAAAATAAAAATTAAAAAAGTAAAAAAATATGCTCTTTAAATTGTGAAAGATAAAGGTGTACCATACTTACAGAAAAAGAACAGGGCATACATTATTTTTACAATCAGGAGAGGATGTGTATTTTAATTTTATTTAAGTCTATTTTATATTATATTTCATGGTGAAAGAGATAATGATGTGATTATTATTTGAGAAGATTAAGTAAGTATACTAGTCTGATAAATTACAAGCATACAAGAGAAGGAGAAAATAACATTTACAGAAGGTATAGTGTGTAGGTAAACAGAAAGCAAGTGATGATGACACAAATATAAGAGACATTTAGGGGATATTAGAGCCTGTGACTGAGTGTATTATGAATCATTGTTATAGTTTAAGAATATTGTGATGTTTAAAGTTATTATCATGTTATACATGGGCAATTCCAGTGAAGTGACATGCCTTGGTAGTAGTGATTAGAGTTCCATAATTTGGAGATATTGACTGAATACAATTATTCTCCATGATAGTTGCTTGAGTTTTCAATATGAAGTAGTTTTTGTGGTGTAGATCTGAGTGTCTAAACTGAATGACATTTTGAAAATAACGGCAACATTCAAGTTTATAAAGAATGCCATATAGTGTCCTCATTTCTGATAATATAATAACATAATATAGTTCATAGGTTCATAGGTTCATAGGTTCATACTAGGCTATCTGCCCGAGGGCATTTATAAGCCTAGCCCATAGTTTTGTGGCTTACGCCACCCCTTTAGTATGGGGAACTATACCCATTATTTTGCTGTGCCTCTGTCTAGCAGTGACACTGAGGTAATCCCTGGGGTATATCTGCGATCTCCCATCCATTGGTCAAGATTTCTCTTGAACAAGGCCAGCGAGGCGCTCTGCCTCACATATACCGGGATTTTGTTCCACAGCATAGGGAGTCTTTGGGTGATGAATCTATCCCTCCAGCACGTCCTATTAATAGCCATGTCGAGGTTTAAGTCTCCGCCCTTGTGGCTCTGACGGATCTAGATTTTTGAGGTGAAGCATATTCATCAAATCTGGGTTTGACATGGCCTTGTATGTCAGGCAAAGGTCACCTCTGAGCAAGCGGTGGCGACTGAATAGAGCTGGAGTTCTTTCAGTCGGGCAGCATAGGACAGATTTTGAGACCCTTTATCCTTTTGGTGAGGAACTTTTGTGGCCTCTCCAGCTGCTGCAAGTGTCGGGTCAGATACATTCGAATGGGGCATTGTACTCAATCATTGGTCTGATGAGTGAAGAGTATAGGGAGACTATGACCTCCCTTGATCTAGATGTGAATCCCTTCATGATAAGGTGGGCAATGTAGAAGGTCTTCCTAACTACTTTAGCTACATGGGTGTCGAATGACAGGCTACTGTCAACCTGGGTCCCCAGGTCCCTGATAACTTCTTCTGTGCTCAGAGGATTACCACCTATATTGTAGCTAGGGGTAACCTTGTTTTTCCCAAAGGGTATGACTATGCATTTTTTGGCATTTAACTTTAGGCCATGGCTCTGGCACCAGTCATCCGTTTCTGTGAGACCCTTCTGAAGGATATCTGTGTCAGATGTGTTTTCGACTACGACGCCCAGTTTGCAGTCATCTGCAAACTTTGTCAGCCATAACCCTCCTGTGTTTGCTTGTACTCGGGAAAAGTAGATGCCAAACAAGAGTGGGCCCAGGACTGAGCCCTGTGGGACACCACTTGTGACAGGCTTTGAGTCTGACATGGCACCAGCAACTCTGACCCTGTGGGTTCTGTCACTCAGCCAGTTTGCAACCCATCTTGTGATGTATGGGTTAACATTTAAGCTGATGAGTTTTTCAATGATACCGAGTGGGGTATTGTATCGAAGGCCTTCGCCAGATCGAGGTAGGCTGTATGGACTGCCTTTCCCTCATCAATGGCTTTGGTGACTGTTTCGAAAAAGTCAACCAAGTTTAAAAGGCATGATCTGCCTTTGACAAAGCCAAACTGGGTTGGATCCAAAGTCTGCAAATTCCCTATGTCTTTATTTATGAGGTCCATTATGATCCTCTCCATGGCTTTGCAGATAAGGCTTGTCAAGCTAATGGGCCGGTAATTTCCAGGGTCTGTGGAGGCACCGCCTTTGTGAAGTGGGACCACAGTCACAGTGCGCCACTCCCTGGGTACGTATCCAGAGGTGAGACTATGATTAAACAGCTGTCCTGGCTGTGGGTTTAATTCCTCGCTGAGTTCGTGGAGCACACAGCCTGGGACACCATCAGGTCCCATGGATGCTGTGTTTTTTGCTTTGGAGAGAGCAGTTCTCACTTGGGCGTTTGAGATGTTTGGGGGCCTGCAACCATTTGGTATAGATATCTCTCCTTTTGGGGGGGAGCGGGGCGAGAAGTTTGCACTGAACCTGTCAGCCAGTATGTTGGCCATGTCTGTAGGATCAGTAATCTTCACATCATTTTGAACTAGTTCTGAGCATATCTGGGAGTTTCCTACCAGGTTTCTAACATAGCTAAAGAAGGCCTTATGATTGTCTTTTGAGTCTTTAGCTATTTTTCTCTCAAAATTTGCTTTGGATGATTTTATGAGAGCTCTTAGTTTTTACTTATAGTGATCAAAGGTGTCTTACCTTTTAAGGATTTTGCTCTATCTTGTAGTAGCTTCCTCCTTTTGTTGTAGAGTTTGTTTATGGCTGGGGTCCACCAGACTGGATGCTTGCCGTTGGTACAAAGAGTCTTTGTTTTGCTTGGGATTGCCTTATCCATGCAGTCCTGCAGGTGCTGGTAGAAGGCATTTGTAAGTGATTCAGCGGCTTGAGTACTGTTTTCCATGGCTCGGAGCCTTAAAGGAGACCACACTAGTCTTTAGAAGTGTGAAGTCGGCTTCGAGAAGTTTTTACTGTGGTCTTTTTATTTCAGGTGGGGTGGGATGAGGACCTCCAGCAAGATTAGTTTGTGATCTGATCTCGCCAGTGAGGGGTATACTTCGGTGTTGAACATTGTGCTCCCATGTTCGTGATGATGAGATCAAGTATGTTTTCTCCTCTTGTGGGGATGGTGACTAGTTGTTCCATGGCATTTGAGTTTATGAATTCCAGGAACTTTTGGGCTAGGGTGTTTGGGCTTGAGTAGTGTTCCCAGTCTATATTAGGGTAATTGAAGTCACCTAGTATGATGGTGTTTGGAGATACATTTATCCCTCCAGTGTTTTCAGGAAAGCCATGTGAGGTTCCTGAGTTTGTGAGGGTGGCCTGTAACATGCTACAATTTGCAGAGCAGTCTTGCCTATGGTTAATTGCACCTGGATGGTCTCCGATGCATCGTGCATTGCCACCAGTCTTGAGGTGTGGGTGTCCTTGATGAATATGGATACCCTCCTTTCTTGGTATTGTCCGGATTTTGGGGCGGAACGCATGATATGAGGTAAAACCTGTTAGTGCTGGGGTGCTCTCAGGAGCCTTGAACCAGGTTTCTGTCACAGCACAGACATCAATGTTCTCCATACTGAGAAGGGCCTTGAGTGCATGCATTTTGAGATTTAGACTTCTGGCATTGAGCAGCATTACCCTTAGTTTTTTTCCTTTTTGTGTTCTAGGGTGGTAGGTTTAGAATTTGAGCCTTGCCTAAAAAGGCACTATGGGGGTGGCAAGAGCCTTTGCCAATATCCAGAATCCCAGGGGTGACAGGTGCAAGCCGTCCCTTGCGAAGCAGCATGGCTTGTCCAGCATGTCATCCCAGGCAGACAGACATTGGATCCCCTTTGAATGACACCAGAGGTTAAGCCAATTGTTAAAGCTGATCATCTTATCTCTGTATTGTGGCATCATTCTTGGTGAAGGTAGGATACTGCTCAAGGTCAGGGTCATACCTGCCTGGGCTACATAATCAGAGAGCTCCTCAATGTCTCTTTTCATGTAGTCCAAGGAGATACGTCTCAGGTCGTTTACACCAGTGTGGACAATGACTGAGTCATATTTGTACCTGCTGTTGAGAGACCTGAGTGCTTGCGTTATGTGGCGGATTCTAGCGCCCGACAGGCAGCTTACTGTAACTCTCTCCTTACTCAGTCTGGTGAGCGGGACGTTAGTGTGTCTGACTATGGAGTCACCAATGACTAGTGTGTCTGGCATTGTGTTTGGCCTTAAGGGCTGTGACTGTTTGACACTCTGACTGTGAGGTCTATGTGTTGCAGGTGTTGTGTTCTGAGGTGGTGGTTGTTTGGGTGTCTGCTTTGGTGGCCATTGTTGTTTTGGTAGATTTTTGATCACAGCCTCCGAGTATGTCTTTGTGTGTTTATGTGTATGATTTGAGGTTGTGATGGTACTATGTGAGACTGGGTCTATAGTGTGTGTGGTAACCTTCTCCTCCTGTCTGGTCTTGCCAGTCCTAAGTTGAGAGAGCTCAGCCTCCAGTTTGGCCGTATAGTTGCATCTCTCGCATGTATTTGTGTTTTGTGGGAGGAGGAGAGGGTTGTCTGTGTACATGAGGCAATTGTAACATTGCCTCAATATTCCCAGGTTCACCAGCTGAGCGGGAGAGGACACTAGCAACTGATCCTCGACATGCTAGAAGGAATAGACAAAAAAAACTTTAAAAGAGATTCCGAGGGATGTGGGTGTCCGAGAAATGGGGTTCGCCTTTTTGGGGTACTATCTATAACAAGAGTGCTGTATCACGGTGATAAGTACTGTAGGAGCAAGTGCTAGGTTTGACAGATACAGAATAGGCTACTCGGAGTCAGGTAGAGATGATCTTTTTAGTTATAGGATATGCTGATTAGATCAGTAGTATAGTTCGAGGAAGGTAGTTTTAAGGGAAAATTTGAAGAGTGGACTTTAGGTAGCCCTAACAGTTTAAATCTGCTTAACCGGCGCTGCCCTAGTGTGCAACGGTAGCAGCTCCGCGCTAAATCGCGCTAAATCGCGCTAAACCGCGCAAACGCGCGTTTAGCGTGTTTTATATCAGGGGGCTGAAAGAAGCTAGGAACTGGCCCAAAACGACCAATAAACTACAAGTTGCTGGCTGAAACCTCACAAAACTGGACCAACAGGCAGCTCAATGCTTCCCACTCCCACTGGTAAGCAAGGGAACTTCCTCTCTTCCAAATTAGGTAAAGAATCAGTAACAGGAACTGCAAACAAAGTCCAGGGATCAGCAAGCTCTGAAACTGGACTATTCTAGCTCAGTAAGGCGGAAAAACAAAGAGATATATTTTTTTTTTTTTCAGAAAACAAGCAGAAACAGATACAGTAAACACTTATAAATGCTATAAATCGGCTATAGTTCTTGCTATTGTACTTATTATAATGTTTCACAGTGATGAGAATGGCAATAGAGATTTGCAATGACTTAAGCTATCTTTTTATAATATTGTTCTAATTTTCTCAAATATGTTTTTTGCACATTTATAAAAATAGAAATAGCTTAGAGCATAACTGGCAAAAAATATTTTTTTTATTAAGACAAGTATTAGCGAGAACTGGCTTTACTTTTTGGAGTATGCTGAGCTTTGAATGGTTTAAAAACTACAAAGTTTATGTGTTTATCAAATGTTACATGTTGATCAATGAAGACTCATAGTAAATTTGTTTCTGTGACCAAGTTAATATTTATGTTATTGAGACAAGTTTTGTTGGGTCTGTTTCACTTTGTAGAAAGCTTAATTAAGGAATCACTAATCCTCAAACCCTATTCAGAGAAAGCTCAATTAAGTGAACGATCATTTCAGCAAAACATTTCCTAGGGAAAGGATGTGGTTGGCCTTCATCAGGGATTTGGCCTTTTCCACACTGTAATGTGGTCTTGGAGTTGGTATATTGAGTTTGGTGTGTGTATGGGGGGGGGGGGGGCAAAGCCCCCACTTTGCAAGTTTTTAAATGTTGCATTTGTTAGTGATGGTTGCTGGCCTACTAGTTTTGTTTGCTAGGAAACATTTTGCTGAAACAGTTGTTTGCTTAATTGAGCTTTCGCAGATTTGAGTTTGACAAGTAGTCATTCACTCAATTAAGCTTTCGACAAAGTGATATAGACCTGTTTTGTTGAATGATGTTGCTTATGGATTTTAGCAGATGCAAATAGAATTAGTTTAGGTTTTTAGCATTTAAAAGCAGATGTGATGAACTCATTTATTTTCAATGTAATTAAATGAATATTGTGCTTTTAATTGAGGTCAATTGTCTACCATTACAATCAGGGATGAATCACCTGCATAGTGAATGAGGTTTGCATCAATAACATTATTTTGATATTGTTTATGGATATTATAAAAAGAAGTGGTCCCCAAACTGATTCATGGGACACTATGACAGCTATAGGTAATGATGAAGCGTAAGTGTGCTGCCATTTAAATGACTGGGAGGGTTGTGCTACTTATCTTCTGAGCTAGTTGATTGCATTACAGCTCATGCCATGGTCAGCTAATATTTTACAGAGTAACTGATGAGACACAATGCTGAATGTTTTCGAAAGGTTGTTGAAGGTAGTGCAGGACCAGTGGATGAGGAGGTCCTGGGGTGGGTCCCAGACATGCTGCAGCCTGGTGCTATGACCAGATGAAGTGGGAGAGGTGGGTCCGCTGGGAACGACCTTCCCAAACATGCTATTGTGTTGCAATTTTAGAACATATGTGGGTTAGCAATAGTCAACATAATCCAGGATTAGTTATAACAGCATGCACAGATATTCCCATTAACCAAAAACATCACATTTGGAACAGTTGCATAGCAAACAGAACACATGCATATATGGAACCACAATGGCCATTACAACAGCATGCAGGTTACATTGATAGCCACAGGCCACCCATGATAGAGTTTCAACATGGAACATGAATATATACACATTTCAATATTTGTTGAACAATAGGATATGTCCCAACAGTAGGTTTGGTGTAAACATACCCATTGATTTGTGTGTTCAGATTATTGATGCAGATATGGTGGGGTGGGGTGTCAGTTAACAACTATTATATCCTTGCAGTATGAGGGCGGCCACGGTGGTGCAGCGGTTAGCATTGTCGCATCACATCAAGAGGTTTTCTGGATCAATCCTTGACTGGGGTGCCTTCTGTGTGGAGTCTGCATGTCCTCCCAGCTGTCACGTGGGTTTCCTCTGGGTGCTCCAGTTTCCTTCCACATCCCAAAGACATGCTGTAGGTGGATTGGACACTCTACATCGGCCCTAGGTGTGAGAGTGTGTGTGTGTGTGTGTGTGTGTGTGTGTGTGTGTGTGTGTGTGTGTGTGTGTGTGTGTGTGTGTGTGTGTGTGCCTTCCGTGGAAGGTTGGGTGCCGGGCTGGCAACTCAACACCATAAAACTCTACTGCCAATCATGAGCAGACAGGTGATCCGCTGTGGCGACCCCTAACCAGGAAAAGAAGAAGAAGATATCCTTGCAGTATGAGGTCCTCTGACCTTTTTTCCTGTTTATGTCTTCCAGGTACCATGTCTCGTGAATGTCTCCCTGTGTATACTCCCCAGGAGAATGATATTATCATAAACTTCATTGTACAACATCACAGAACCCTCTTTGGATGCACGACCCATGATCTGCAGGAGAGGACCGCCCTGTGGAACAAGCTCATCCACAGAGTAAAAGATGTCAGCCTGCATAACTGCAGTTATAAGCAGGTGCGACTTTGTTGCACTGATCTCATCCGCCACACCGATCAGCATGCTGCTGCAGTTAGGAGGGACCAGCTAGCCACAGGTGGGGTTCATGCCATCCAGCCCCCACTGACACATGCTGAGGAGCTCCTTGCCAGCCTTGGGGGACCCACCCGCCAGCCAATCCAGGAACCTGATGATAGCATTGTAGAGGTGGGTGCTACCCACACAATGGACGAGGAGCATGCAGGTAAGGCCCCAGGGCACATTAGTAGACCACTGATGCTTATCCATCTTCATCTGTAAACTATCTTCATGCATATGTCAGATAACATACTCTGTTGCTGCAGTGTAGTAATGAACAGATGTGTATAATCTCTAGTATTGTGGGTTTGTACTGTTGATGTATTGAAATGCTGCTCCCACCCTGTACCAATGCCACAGGTGTGGCTACTGACATTACATCTCTCACAAAACTATGTAGGTCCTTCTGGTATACAACTGGGGCAGCAGCCTGTAGCTGGTGAGTATGGACTTGTTTTGTTCAGGTTTGCCAATACACCGGCCATGATATGGCCATGGTATTTGCCATGCACACATTTAACACACCTACCCATAATATATACTGTACATGTTCACTTATTGCTGCTGTTAACTGCACTGCATTGCAGTTGTCACCATGGTGGCATATCTAAAGGGTATGTAAGAGTCCTGCAGTATACCTAACAGCCTGTCAGTGAAAGATGTGTGGAGAGAGATGAACATAATGGTGGGACAAATGGCCTACAGTAGGGACATGTCTGAAACATTACGCTTATACAGTGGCTACAACTGTGTATACACCACTATTACAATGACAACTGTTACATATTTACACAATGGCATACCACAATACCACATTCTACACCTTTTACAACCTGTAATGTGATCCTAACATGAGCAATGAATGTGTAATATGGAATCCTATGTTAGGACAACAAATATGGGGAAAACATACCTTAATAAACACTGGAAGCATATGTGTGCACACACTACAAGTAACATATTGTGGAAGCAGCTTTTGAAGTATTGACAGCATTCACTTTTCTTGAGTACCCACCTTCCATCAAGTACAAGGCCTCAATGTCATACCAAGTAATGGTCTGCTGTCCAAGAAATATGTCCATGACATTTGCCCACTCACTTGCAACAGAAGCAGCCATGGCTTGCGGGTCTATATTAAAAGCATGAACATTTACTTACCCGAATACCTAAACGCCTACACATATTCCACGAACTGCAAATACATTGAACGCCCTAAACCACGAAATTCAAAATCTCGAACCGTCATAGTTGCCTCACCCCACCGCCCGCTACATACTACCTACACAAACAAACTAAATAAACCACATATATACACTAACCAAAACCCTACTTCTAACCCTAAACTAAACCCTACTTCTAACCCTATACTAAATCTTGTATATACCACCATGTATGCACTTACCTTAACCCGCACCCTAACCCTAAGGTCCATAACTATTGCACACTTACCTTAAGAAGCTATACCCAAACAAACTAAATAATCCACACACATACACTTAACAAAACCCTACTTCTAACTCTACACTAAATCTCACATACATTACCATCTATGCACTTACCTTAACCCGCACCCTAAGCCTAAGGTCCGTAACTATCACCCACTTACCTTATGGAGCTATACCGCATAAGGGTCAGCCATGACAATTCAATGTTTCGGATTTCGTTCTTCAGGATGATCGATGTTTTCACGGTTCGATGAAGATGTGTCGGCGTTTAGGTATTCAGGTAAGTAAACGTTCGTGCTTTTAATACAGACCCATGGCTTGCACACATCTTAAAATCCATGGAATGGATTCCATATCCCAAAGGTAGCACTCAGGAGTGGGAGATGTAGCCTTAGCTCACCATTGCATATACCATGGCAAACAGTGCAGACAGTCATGTATGTCACTATGAAGTATGGGACAACATTAATGTAGAAAATAAACAGATGCCCATCCAAGGCAGATGACAACACATGTTGCAAACTGGTCATGAAAGCTGCCCAAAAAAATGCAGCAACACTGAGGGACTTGCAAGAATGCCTAGCAAGTACTGCCTGTGCAGTACCTGTGTCGACAGTCACCTGGACTCAGAATAAGTGTGGCCTATGAGTTAGGGTAATCAGATAGAAGAGTTGTTCCACAGGAAACATCATCCAGAGGGCTCTCTACAGGTAGCATATGCATAGCATCAAGTCTCCCAAAGGCATGTGTGGCAATGTGTAATGGGGTACTAAGACCAAGGCTGAAACCTATAAACAGTATTAATAAAGGTACATGTGGTGCACAAGCAACACCTCACTTCATCTCAGGCCCAGCATTCCCATATGTACCTTGCTGGTGCCAGTGTACACCTTTAAGTTTGCTGTTCATTAGCAGGAACTAGGCCAGTAGACATGGCGTTCTGAATTTGGAACACTGCCAAATGACTCTCATGTCTGGCCCATAGTTGTCAAGCATCTTGCAATAAGGCTGAGGATGGGGAGGGGTGTCATCCTTAAACACAACAGTGAACTGTAGTATACATCCAAAGCTTGCTAAGAATGGCTGTATCTGAACACAGTCAAGGTCATGAATTGTGCCAGACATAACCCTGACTCCACAGCAATAGTGAAGGCACTGTGTGACCTCCAAGAGCTGTGCACATGAGCAGACCTTGCAATCCGGCAGAGTTGGGGAACATTTGTAGGGCAGAGTGACCAAATAATGGCAAGTGAAGATAGGCCATGCTAGTATACCCCTTCCAGGAATAGTGACTGCTGTAGTTCACTTAACAGGTACTGCAACAAACCATCATGTTAAGGGTGTGCACACTTATGTAACCCACATATTATATGCATCTCAGTCAACATCTGTACAACTAACACATTTGTTTGATACTGCATTTGATTGCACAAGTCATATGTCACATATCAGGTGTGTGTAATGTTAACATATGCAGTATTGTGGCCCCATTGCATATCATGGAAGAGGCTGGCATGTCAATAAGGGTGTGTACACTCCTCATAGCCACAGTAAGCTTTGAAGGTTGTCAGTGTAACTGGATTTCATTGCTCATACATGCACTGCTGATGATGAGATCTTTAAATCAGAGGTCAGGCATTCACTATTCACATCTGTCCTCATATCATCCCAGGTATGTATGTGTCAGACAAACACATAGGGGCTATGAGCAACAGAGCAAACATAACTGCCACACAAATACACATTCAGCAAGGTGCGTACACTCATGAGGTATGGTGCACAGTACATGCCAGGGTGCTGAACAGGTGCACAGCAATAATGTATACATGGGTGCAGTGTGTCCCAGGGGAAGTGGATCACCTATTAACACAACTCATGCATCACAGATAAATATAATGTTGGTAAAAAGGATTGAGTACAGCTGCAGTGCATGTTGTTGAATGCCATATGTCATGCATGTTGACTGTTGGGTAATGAGAGGTCTGTGTAATATCTTTCTGCCACCTCACTTGTTAGTGTGTGTGTGTGTGTGTGTGTGTGTGTGTGTGTGTGTGTGTGTGTGTGTGTGTGTGTGTCTGTGTGTGTAGATGTAAGCAATGATGTACAGGTCTTAAATTATGTTTTTTGTTTTCCCCTCACAGGGTGGGTCAGGGTCCCTCCTGCAGGCAAACTGATGATAGTGTCCATACAGACTCTGACAATGATGATAGGTATGGTGAAGCACAGGCAGGGTTGTCAGGGGCTGAAGTTGTGCCATCGGTTGACATCCCACTTTTATCCACCTCATCCCCGCACACAGTCACAATGCCTATACATATCCCATCAGCAGTGGCAACAGATGTGGGACAGTAGGTGGGTGGTGGCATGGGACAGGACAGTGTGGTGATTATGGTAAGTGTGTCTATACACAGCAGCCACAGCCGGCTGACCGGCGAGGTACCACACAGGCAGATGTACAGTGGTGCTCACAGGATAGCTGCTGGCCATCATGCCCCTGGCAGATGTACCACAGCAGGTGTCACCAGACGCATGTTTTGGTCCATCATGAAAGCACAGGCACATATCGAACATTACACCAGACAGAGTCTGAGGGTCCAGAGGGCCACTCATTCTGCTGTTCTTGACAACATCCATGATCTTGCAGGTCCCCACCGTTATTTTTTCAGAAGTCCTGAATAGACAGTTGGGTGAGATGGTGAGAATCCTCAACCGTGCAATGTCTGTGTTAAAGCATATGGTGGTAGTAGGGCGGCAGCCACATGGACGTAGGTCAGCAACACTAACAGATGGAGGTCTACATGGACATGCAACAAGTCACAGCCGCTCCTGTAGTGGCAGTACCAGCACCAGCACTGCAGGAGGGGTGTTGTCCACATCACAACACAGCAGGCCACGTGCATGTGGTCCTGGCCAGTCCCAAAAGGAACCTGGATCCAGCGAACATTTGTCATCATCAGGGGAGAGTACCATATCTGGGCGTGTACCTGGTAGTGCCCGTGGAACCCCTGGCAGGCACAGTTCTCATGTCTGTGGCAGGACATGGTGAACTGTACACCCTGCCAGGTACAGTCTGCAGCTGTCCAACAAACCCCTGTATAGGGCAGCCACATGACAGAACTGTGTGCATATATGCACACACACATCACCAACACAGCTAGGGCAAATCCATACCTACAGACACCACATCTGCACAGTCCAATTGGTAAAGAACCCCCTAACACAAACACACACATGATGTCAACCAAATGGCTAAGCCTAGGTCTCTTGCAAACCCACAACACACCCTGTGCATATGATAATACATGTGCCACATCTTTGTCATCCATACCATCAATGCAGGGACATGCTAATATGATTATGATGCACAGGGTGAATGTACTAAGGTTTAGCACTGTAATGCTGTGTAACATGTTTTCAGCAGGAAAGTTTAATGTTTACATGTCAGGATGTGTAGCTGTCCAGCCATGATGCATTATAGCTGTTATTAACACTGACTGACTGTGGTCTCCATAATGTATTCAGTTTGTGTTGTAGGTGTATATGTGTCAGCAGGATGTTGGTCTGCTGTTGTTTCCTACAAGGGGTATGGCACTGTGGTGACACATTGACTGTGTCATATCCTGGGTACAGCTGAACACAAGTAACAGGTCTGTATAACAGTTACTGCATGTGCCACATAGCTGATAGGTCTGAGGGGTGTATACAGGTGAGTGCATGGTGACTGATGTCAGCAGCTCTTCTACAGTTGACAATGGTAAGTGTACTGGGTGGTGCACACCAAATGTCTGTGAATAACAAACACACACAGAGGTGTTGGTGTTGATGCAATACACAGAGAATACTGTACACATGGATGTACTTAATTTTTCAGTGAACTAATTTTAGCCTATGTAATTCCACCAAGACAAAATAGGCAAAACATCACATCAGTAAATAATCAGTCTGCCAGTTTAATGTCATTGATGATGGTACTGGCAGGGTATATGTCCTCTTCCCCAATGTAGTGCAATCCTGGAGTTGGTAAACATAGGTGTGCTTGTGTGGTTGGCACAGCCTCCCACTTTCGAGGGTGTGGGGTGGTGTAGAAACACACATAGTGTGATTAACAACTACTTAACCTGTTAACATAAACTGTGCAGTATTACAGCAGACTAAGCGGGCGGGGGGTACACACAACAACAACCCCAATGAGGGTGACTGTGCCCACAACATCCACACCCAACTATATATACCAACTCCAGTATCGCAGTACAGCTGTACAGTGAGGAAGAGGGCATTTACACATCCACTACTAGTTTTGATGGAATGAATATCCACAAGATGATTCATTTGAAATGTTAGCATTTGCCAGTCATTTCTTAGACAAATGACCTCCTGGGACATGTATTTTCTGCAAACTGAAGTAGGTCCCTTCACATACACAGAAGGAGAAGTTGTTTGACCGCAACTGAGCTACAAAATATAAGTATCTTTTGATTATTTTTACAGATTACTGTTTTTATAATTTAATATATATAAAGCACTTTGTCTATTCAGAATCTTCACAAATCCTTATCTGTTTAAAAACTTTCATTTGACTCTGTAGTGCTTTGCTGTCTTAGGCTATTGTATAAACTGAAACATTTACTCTGTGTAATTATCTCTTGGCTAGTGGGGGCTGGTTCTTTTGTGTTCTTGTAAAAAAAAAGTTGTTGTTCTGGTCTTGCCCTAACTTTGGTAGGTCTCTGTCTTTGCACACAGTGCAGGCTGGAGAAGTTGTTTGACCACAACTGAGCTACAAAATATAAGTATCTTTTGATTATTTTTACA
>NC_056745.1:725872011-725914511 GCF_019279795.1 Protopterus annectens
AAGTTTAAGTGCCAAGAATTCTACTTTTCAGCGTATATATTTCCAGATTGTTTGAGAGCACTCTTCAGTCAGAACACATTGGGTCTCTAACAGTGTATGCAGGAATTTACAAACAGGGGCTATATTAAATCAGCAAGCCTTGAAGCAATCAGATAAGAAAAAAGCAGTCAGACCAGTTTTGTAAATTTTAACACCACCACAGAAATGGGAGGGGGACCAGATTCAGAAGAGACCAGAAACAAAAAAAACAATGCCAGCAAATATATAAAATAATTCAGTCAGCAAATATATAAAATAATTCAATCAGGCAAAAAATTAATGCAGAACTCTGAAAAGTTTAAGTGCCAAGAATTCTACTTATAAGCAATTATATTTCCAGATTATTTGAGAGCACTCTTCAGTCAGAAAACAAGGATGTTCTAATAGTGTAGCAGGAATTTACAAACAGGGGCTTTTTTAAATCAGCAGGCCTGAAGCTGTCAGATAATAAAAAAGCTGTGAGACCAGTTTATTAAACTTTAACACCACCATGGAAATGGGGGGGGGGGTAGTTGCAGAAGAGATCAGAAACAAACAAATAAACAATGCCAACAAATATATAAATTAATTCAGTCAGCAAATATATAAAATAATTCAATCAGGTAAAAAATTAAGACAATGCAGAACTCTGAAAAGTTAAAGTACCAAGAATTCTACTTATCAGCGATTATATTTCCAGATTGTTTGAGAGCACTCTTCAGTCAGAACACAAGGATGTTCTAATAGTGTATGCAGGAATTTACAAACAGGGCCTAGTTTAAATCAGCAAGCCTTGAAGCAATCATATAACAAAAAAGGTGTTAGACCAGTTTTATAAACTTTAACACGACCACAGAAATAGGGAGTGCAGTTACAGAAGAGATCAGAAACAAAAAAAAACAATGCCAGCAAATATATAAAATAATTCAGTCAGCAAATAGGTAAAATAAGTCAATCAGGCAAAAAATTAATGCAGAACTCTGAAAAGTTAAAGTACAAGAATTCAACTTATCAGCAGTTTTATTTCCAGATTGTTTGAGGGCACTCTGCAGTCAGAACACAAGGAGTTTCTACCATTGTATGTAGGACTTTTCAAACAGGGGCTATTTTAAATCAACAAGCCTTGAAGCAGTTAGATAAGAATAAAGCTGTTAGAGTAGTTTTACAAACTTTAAAACCACCACAGAAATAGGGGGGGCAGTTTCAGAAGAGACCACAAACAAAAAATCAATGCTAGCAAATATATAAAATAATTCAATGATGCAAAAAATTAAGACAATGCAGAATTCTGAAAAGTTAAAGTGCCAAGAATTCTACTTATCATCAATTATATTTCCAGATTGTTTGCAAGCACTCTTCAGCCAGAATACAAGGAATTTCTAACATTGTATGCAGGAATTTACAAACAGAAGCTATTTTAAATCAGCAAGCCGTGAAGCAATCAGATAACAAAAAAGCTGTTAGACCAATTTTATAAACTTTAAAGCCACCACAGAAATAGGGGGGGCAGTTTCAGAAGAGATCAGAAACAAAAAATCAATGCTAGCTAATATGTAAAATAATTCAGTCAGCAAATATATAAAATAATTCAATGATGCAAAAAATTAAGGCAATGCAGAACTCTGAAAAGTTAAAGTGCCAAGAATACTATTTATCAGCCATTATATTTCCAGATTGTTTGAGAGCACTGTTCATTCAGAACACAAGGAGTTTCTAACAGTGTATGCAGGAATTTACAAACATGGGCTATTTTTATTCAGGAAGCATTGAAGCAATGAGATGACAAAAATTGTAAATAGGGGCAGAACCAGTTTCAGAATAGATCAGAAGCAAATAAAATGCCAGGAAATATATAAAAAATTCAGTCAGCAAATACATAAAATAATTCAATCAGGCAAAAAATTAATGCAAAACTCTGAAAAGTTTAAGTGCCAAGATTTCTACTTCTCAGCGTATATATTTCCAGATTGTTTGAGATCACTCTTCAGTCAGAACACAAGGTGATTCTAACAGTGTAGCAGAAATTTACAAACAGTGGCTATTTTAAATCAGGAAGCCTTGAAGCAGTCAGATAGCAGAAAAGCAGTTAGACCACTTTTATAAACTTTAACAACACCACAAAAATAGGTGGGTGGGTGAATCAGTTTCAGAAAACAACAGAAAGAAAAAACACAATGCCAGCAAATATATAAAATAATTATGTCAGCAAATATATAAAATAATTCAATCAGGCATAGAAATAAGACAATGCAGAACTCTGAGAAGTTAAAGTGCCATGAATTCTACTTATCAGCGATTATATTTCCAATTTGTTTGAGAGTACTGTTCAGTCAGAACACAAGGAGTTTTTAACTGTATGCATGAATTTACAAACAGGGGCTATTTTAAATCAGCAAGTCTTGAAGCAATCAGACAGAGAAAAGCTGTTAGTCCAGATTTATAAACTTTAACAGCACCACAGAAATAGGGGAGTGGAACCAGTTTCAGAAGAGATTAGGAAAAAAAAACAATGTCAGCAAATTTATATAATAATTCAGTCAGCAAATAAATACAATAACTTAAGCATGCAAAAATTAAGAAAATGCAGATCTCTGAATAGTTAGAGTGACAAGAATTCTACTTATCAGAGATTACATTTCCAGACTGTTTGAGAGCATTCTTCAGTCAGATCACAAGGAGTTTCTAACAGTGTATGCAGGAATTTACAAACAGGGGCTATTTTTAATCAGCAAACCTTGAAGCAATAAGATAACAAAAAGCTATTAGACCAGTTTTATAATCTTTAACACCACCATAGAAATAGGGGGTGGGCAATTTCAGAAGAGATCAGAAACAAAAAAAACAATGACAGCAAATATATAAAATAATTAAGTCAGCAAATATATAAAATAATTCAATCAGGCAAAAAATTAATGCAGAACTCTGAAAAGTTAAAGTGCCAAGAATTCTACTTATCAGCGATTATATTTCCAGATTGTTTGAGAGCACTCTTCAGTCAGATCACAAGGTGTTTCTAACAGTGTATGCAGGAATGTACAAACTGGGGCTGTTTTAAATCAGAAAGCCTTGAAGCAATCAGATAACAAAAAAGCTGTTAGACCAGTTTTATAAACTTTAACACCCCCACAGAAATGGGAGGGGGCTAGTTTCAGAAAAGATCAGAAACAAAAAAATAACAATGTCAGCAATCATACAACATTATTCAGTCATCAAATATATAAAATAATTCAATGAGGCAAATAATTAAGACAATGCAAATCTCTGAAAAGTTAAAGACCCAAGAATTCTATTTATCAGCCATTATATTTCCAGATTATTTGAGAGCACTGTTCAGTCAGAACACAAGGAGTTTCTAACAGTGATTATATTTCCAGATTTTTGAGAGCACACTTCAGTCAGAACACAAGGATGTTCTAACAGTGTATGCAGGAATTTACAAACAGGGGCTAGTTTAAATCAGCAAGTCTTGAAACAATCAGATAAAATAGCTGTTAGACCAGTTTAATAAACTTTAACACCATCACAGAAATAGGGGGTGGGTGGCAGTTTCAGAAGAGATAAAAAAAAAAAAACAATGCCAGCAATTATATAAAATAATTCAGTCAGCAAATATATAAAATAAGTAAATCAGGCAAAAAAATAATGCAGTCCTCTGAAAAGTTAAAGTACAAGAATTCCACTTATAAGCAGATATTTCCAGATTGTTTGAGAGCACTCTTTAGTCAGAACACAAGGAGTGTCTACTATTGTATGCAGGAATTTTCAAACAGTGGCTATTTTAAATCAGCAAGCCTTGAAGCAATCAGATAACAGAAAAGCTGTTAGACCAGTTTGATAAACCTTAACACAACCAGTGAAATAGGGGGTGTGGCAAATCTGTTTCAGAAGAGAACAGAAATAAAAAAAAAACAAGGCCAGTAAATATATAAAATAATTCAGTCAGCAAATATATACAATAATTCAATCAGATAAAAAAATAACTCAATGCAGAACTCTGAAAAGTTAACGTGCCAAGAATTCTGCTCATCAGCAATTATATTTCCAGATTGTTTGAGAGCACTCTTCAGTCAGATCACAAGGAGTTTCTAACAGTGTATGCAGGAATTTACAAACAGGGCTGATTTAAATCAGCAAGTCTTGAAGCAATCAGATAACAAAAAGCTGTTAGACCAGTTCTATAAACTTTAACCCCACCACAGAAATTGGGGGAAACTATTTTCAGAAGAAAACAGAAACAAAAAAAAAACAATGCCAGCTAATATATAAAGTAATTCAGTCAGTAAATATATAAAATAATGCAATCAGGCAAAAAATTAAGACAATTAAAAGACAATTAAGATCTCTGAAAAATTAAATTGCCAAGAATTCTACTTTTCAGTGATAATGTTTTTAGACTGAGAGCACTCTTCAGAGAGAACATAAGGAGTTTCTAACAGTGTATGCAGGAATTTACTAACAGGGACTATTTTAAATCAGGAAGCTTTGAAGCAATAAGATAAAAAAGCTGTTTGACCAGTTTTAAACTTTGACACCACCACAGAAATTTGGGGGGGGGACATGTTTCAGAAGAGATCAGAAAAAAAAACAATGCCAGCAAATATATAAAATAATTCAATCAGGCAAAATTTTAATGCAGAACTCTGAACAGTTAAAGTGCCAAGAATTCTACTTTTCAGCGTATATATTTCCAGATTGTTTGAGAGCACTCTTCAGTCATAACGCAATAGGTTTCTAACAGTTTATGCAGGATTTTGCAAACAGGGGCTATTTTAAATCAGCAAGCCTTGAAGCAATCAGATAAGAAAAAAATAAGTCAGACCAGTTTTGTAAATTTTAACACTACCACAGAAATGGGAGGGGGACCAGTTTCAGAAGAGATCAGAAACAGAAAAACAATGCCAGCAAATATATAAAATAATTCAGTCAGCAAATATATAAAATAATTCAGTCAGGCAAAAAATTTATGTAGAACTCTGAAAAGTTTAAGTGCCAAGAATTCTACTTATAAGCGATTATATTTCCAGGTTGTTTGGGAGCACTCTTCAGTCAGAACATAGGGAGTTTCTAATAGTGTAGCAGGAATTTACAAGCAGGTGCTTTTTTTAAATCAGCAAGCCTTGAAGCAGTCAGATAATAAAAAAGCTCTTAGACCAGTTTTATAAACTTTAACACCACCACAGAAATGGGGGGAGGGCTAGTTTCAGAAACAAACAAATAAAGAATGCCAGCAAATATATAAATTAATTCAGTCAGCAAATATATAAAATAATTCAATCAGGCAAAAAATTAAGACAATGCAGAACTCTGAAAAGTTAAAGTGCCAAGAATTCTACTTATCAGCGATTATATTTCCAGATTGTTTGAGAGCACTCTTCAGTCAGATCACAAGGTGTTTCTAACAGTGTATGCAGGAATTTACAAACAAGGCTGATTTAAATCAGAAAGCCTTGAAGCAATCAGATAACAAAAAAGCTGTTAGACCAGTTCTATAAACTTTAACCCCACCACAGAAATTGGGGGAAACTATTTTCAGAAGAAAACAGAAACAAAAAAAAATGCCAGCTAATATATAAAGTAATTCAGTCAGTAAATATATAAAATAATTCAATCAGGCAAAAAATTAAGACAATTCAGACCTCTGAAAAGTTAAATTGCCAAGAATTCTACTTTTCAGTGATAATGTTTCTAGACTGTTTTAGAGCACTCTTCGAGAGAACATAAGGAGTTTCTAATAGTGTATGCAGGAATTTACAAACAGGGCCTAGTTTAAATCAGCAAGCCTTGAAGCAATCAGATAACAAAAAAGGTGTTAGACCAGTTTTATAAACTTTAACACCACCACAGAAATAGGGGGTGCAGTTACAGAAGAGATCAGAAACAAACAAAAAAAAAACAATGCCAGCAAATATATAAAATAATTCAGTCAGCAAATAGGTAAAATAAGTCAATCAGGCAAAAAATTAATGCAGAACTCTGAAAAGTTAAAGTACAAGAATTCAACTTATCAGCGGTTTTATTTCCAGATTGTTTGAGAGCACTCTTCAGTCAGAACACAAGGAGTTTCTACCACTGTATGCAGGAATTTTCAAACAGGGGCTATTTTAAATCAACAAGCCTTGAAGCAGTTAGATAAGAAAAAAGCTGTTAGAGTAGTTTTACAAACTTTAATACCACCACAAAAATAGGGGGGGGGCAGTTTCAGAAGAGATCAGAAACAAAAAAATCAATGCTAGCAAATATATAAAATAATTCAATGATGCAAAAAATTAAGACAATGCAGACCTCTGAAAAGTTAAAGTGCCAAGAATTCTACTTATAATAGATTGTATTTCCAGATTGTTTGCGAGCACTCTTCAGCCAGAACACAAGGAATTTCTAACAGTGTATGCAGGAATTTACAAACAGAAGCTATTTTAAATCAGCAAGCCGTGAAGCAATCAGATGACAAAAAAGCTGTTAGACCAGTTTTATAAACTTTAAAGCCACCATGGAAATGGGGGGGGGGCAGTTTCAGAAGAGATCAGAAACAAAAAATCAATGCTAGCTAATATGTAAAATAATTCAGTCAGCAAATATATAAAATAATTCAGTGATGCAAAAATTAAGGTAATGCAGAAAAGTTAAAGTGCCAAGAATACTATTTATCAGCCATTATATTTCCAGATTGTTTGAGAGCACTGTTCATTCAGAACACAAGGAGTTTCTAACAGTCTATGCAGGAATTTACAAACATGATCTATTTTAAATCAGGAAGCATTGAAGCAATCAGACAACAAAAATTGTAAATAGGGGCAGAACCAGTTTCAGAATAGATCAGAAGCAAATAAAATGCCAGGAAATATATAAAAAAATTAAGTCAGCAAATACATAAAAGAATTGTATCAGGCAAAATTTAATGCAAAACTCTGAAAAGTTTAAGTGCCAAGATTTCTACTTATCAGCAATTATATTTCCAGATTGTTTGAGAGCACTGTTCAGTCAGAACATAGGCAGGGTTTAACAGTGTATGCATATGCAGGAATTTACAAAGAGGGGCTAGTTTAAATCAGCAAGCCTGGAAGCAATTAGATAACAGAAAAGCTGTTATGCCAGTTTTTAACACCTCCACAGGTATAGGCGGGGGGCAGTTTCAGAAGAGATCCGAAACAAACAAACAAAAAAAAAACAATGCCAGCAAATATTTAAAAGAACTCAGTCAGGAAATATGTAAAATAAGTCAATCAAACAAAAAATTAATGCAGAACTCTGAAAACTTAAAGTACAAGAATTCTACTTATCAGCAGTTATATTTACCATTTGTTTGAGAGCACTCTTCAATCAGAACACAAGGAGCTTCTACCATTGTATGCAGGAATTTACAAACAGGGGCTATTTTAAATCAGCAAGCCTTAAAACAATCAGATAAAAAAGCTGCTAGACCAGTTTTATAAACTTAAAAATCACCACAGATGGGGGGATAAATCAATGCTAGCCAATATATAAAATAATTCAGCCATCGAGTATATAAAATAATTCAATCAGGCAAAAAATTAAGACAATGCAGATCTCTGAAAAGTTAAAGTGCCAAGAATTCTACTTATAAACAACTATATTTCCAGATTGTTTGAGAGCACTTTTCAGTCAGAACACAAGGAATTTAGAACAGTGCATGCAGGAATTTACAAACAAGAGCTATTTTAAATCAGCAAGCCTTGAAGCAATCAGATAACAAAAAACTGTAAACAGGGGCAGAACCAGTTTCAGAAGAGATCAGAAACAAATGAAAATGCTACAAATATATAAAATAATTCAGTCAGCAAATATGTAAAATAATTCCGTCAGGCAAAAAATTAAGACAATGCAGAACTCTGAAAAGTTAAAGTGCCAAGAATCCTAATTATCAATGATTATATTTCCAGATTGTTTGAGAGCACTCTTCAGTCAGAACACGAGTTTCTAACAGTGTATGCAGGAATTTACAAACAGGGGCTATTTTAAATCAGCAAGCCTTAAAGCAATCAGATAACAAAAAAGCAGTTAGACCAGTTTTATACCATTTAAATCCACCACAGTAATGGGGGGGGGCAGTTTCAGAAGAGATCAGAAACAAATACACAATGCCAACAAATATATAAAATAATTCAGTCAGAAAATATATAAAATCATTTAATCAGCAAAAAATTAATGCAGACCTCTGAAAAGTTAAAGTGCCAAGAATTCTACTTATCAACCATTATATTTCCAGATTGTTTGAGAGCACTGTTCAGTCAGAACACAAGGAGTTTCTAACAGTGTATGCAGGAATTTACAAACATGGGCTATTTTAAATCAGGAAGCATTGAAGCAATCAGACAACAAAAATTGTAAATAGGGGCAGAACCAGTTTCAGAATAGATCAGAAGCAAAAAATACCAGGAAATATATAAAAAAATCCAGTCACCAAATACATAAACAAATTTAATCAGGCAAAAAATTAATGCAGAACTCTGAAAAGTTTAAGTGCCAAGATTTCTACTTATCAGCGATTATATTTCCAGATTGTTTGAGAGTACTGTGCAGTCAGAACACAAGGAGTTTCTAACAGTGTTTGCAGGAATTTACAAACAGGTACTATTTTAAATCAGCAAGACTTGAAGCAATCAGATAACAGAAAAGCAGTTAGACCAGTTTTATAAACTTTAACAACACCACAAAAATAGGCGGGTGGGTGAATCAGTTTCAGAAGAGAACAGACACAAAAACACAATGCCAGCAAATATATAAAATAATTCAGTCAGAAAAATATATAAAATATTTAAATCAGGCAAAAAGTTAAGACAATGGAGAACTCTGAAAAGTTAAAGTGCAAGAATTCTATTTGTCGGCGATTATATTTCCAGATTGTTTGAGAGCACTCTTCAGTCAGAACACAAGGAGGTTCTAACAGTGTATACATGAATTTACAAATGCAGGCTATTTTAAATCAGCAAGCCTTAATGCAATCAGATAACAAAAAAGCTATTAGACCAGTTTTATAAATTTTAACACCACCACAGGAATTGTGGAGGGGAACCAGTTTCAAAAGAGATCAGGAAAAAAAATGCCAACAAATATATAAACTAATTCAGTCAGCAAATAAATAAAATAATTCAATCAGGCAAAAAAATTAAAAAAATGCAGAACTCTGAAAAGTTAAAGTGCCAAGCATTGTACTTATCCGGGATTACATTTCCAGATTGTTTGAGAGCACTCTTCAGTCAGAACGCAAGGAGTTTATAACAGTGCATGCAGGAATTTACAAACAGGGCCTATTTTTAACCAGCAGGCCTTGAAACAGTCAGATAACAAAAAAAGCTGAGGGGCCAGTTTTATAAACGTTAACACCACCCCAAAAATGGGGGGTGGAGACAAGTTTCAGAAGAGATCAGAAACAAAAAAATCAATGACAGCAAATATATAAAATAATGAACTCAGCAAATATATAAAGGAATTCAATCAGGCAAAAAATTTAATGCAGAACTCTGAAAAAAGTTAAAAAGTTAAAGTGCCTATAAGCTACCTATATTTCCAGAATGTTTGAGAGCACTCTTCTGTCAGAACACTAGAAGTTTCTAACAGTGTATGCAGGAATTTAGAAATGGGGCTATTTTAAAGTAGCAAGCCTTGAAGCAATCAGATAACAAAAAAGCTGTTAGACCAGTTTTATAGTCTTTATCACAACCACAGAAATGGGAGTGACTAGTTTCAGAAAAGATCAGAAACAAAAAAACAATGCTAGCAAATATATAAAATAATTCAGTCAACAAATATATAAAAAAATTCAATCAGGCAAAAAATTAAGACAATGCCGAACTCAGAAAAGTAAAAGTGCCAAGAATTCTACTTATCAGCGATTATTTTTCCAGATAGTTTGAGAGCACGCTTCAGTCTGAACAAAAAGAGGTTCTAATAGTGTATGCAGGAATTTACAAACAGTGGCTAGTTTAAATCAGCAAGTATTGAAGCAATCAGATAACAAAATAGTTGTTAGACCAGTTTTATAAACTTTAACACCACCACAGAAATAGTGTGGCAGTTTCAGAAGAGATCAGAAACAAAACAACAACAAAACAAAATAAACAGTGCCAACAATTATATAAAATAATTCAGTCAGCAAATATATAAAATACGTCAATCAGGCTAAACATTAATGCAGAACTCTGAAAAGTTAAAGTACAAGAATTCTACCAGTCAGTGGTTTTATTTCCAGATTGTTTGAGAGCACTCTTGGAGTTTCCATCATTGTATGCAGGAATTTACAAATTGGGGCTATTTTAAATCAGCAAGCATTGAAGTAATCAGATAACAAAAAAGCTTTTGTTTTATAAACTTTAAAACCACCACAGAAATGGTGGTGGGGGTGTGCAGTTTCAGAAGAGATCAGAAACAAAAAATCAATGCTAGCAAATATGTAAAAAATTTCAATCAGCAAATATATAAAATAATTCATTCAGGCAAAAAATTAAGACAATGCAGAACTCTGAAAAGGTTAAGTGCCAAGAATTCTACTTATCAGCAATTATATTTCCAGATTATTTGAGAGCACTTTTTAGTCAGATGACAAGGAATTTCTAACAGTGTTTGCAGGAATTTACATTTAGGGCCTATTTTAAATCAGCAGGCCTTAAAGAAATCAAATAACAAAAACTGTAAATAAGGGCAAAACCAGTTTCAGAAGACATCAGAAACAAATAAATTCCAGGAAATATGTAAAATAATTCAGTCAGCAAATATATAAAACAATTCAATCAGGCAAAAAAAAAATTAAGACAATGTAGAACTCTGAAAAGTGCCAAGAATTCTATTTGTCAGCAATTATATTATTATATTTCCCTATTGTTTTATAGCACTGTGCAGTCAGAACACAAGGAGTTTCTAACAGTGTTTGCAGAAAATTACAAACAGATGCTATTTTAAATCAGAAATACTTGAAGCAATCAGATAACAGAAAAGCTGTTAGACCAGTTTTATAAACTTTAACAACACAACATAAATGGGGGGAGGGGACCAATTTCAGAAGACAACAGAAACAAAAAAACAATGCCAGCAAATATATAAAATAATTCAGTCAGCAAATATATAAAATAATTTGATTAAACAATTAATGCAGAACTCTTAAAAGTTAAAGTGCCAATAATTCCTCTTATCAGTGATTATATGTCCAGATTTTTTGAGAGCACTATTCAATCAGAACACAAGGGGTTTCTAACAGTGTAGCAGGAATTAACAAACAGTGGCTATTTTAAATCAGGAAGTCTTGAAGCAATCAGATAACAAAAAAGCTGTTAGACCAGTTTTATAAACTTTAACACCACCACAGAATTGGGGGGGGGGGGCAGTTTCAGAAGAGATCAGAAATAAAAAAAAAAAACAATGCCAGCAAATATTTAAAATAATTCGGTCAGCAAATATATAATATAATTCGATTAAACAATTAATGCAGAACTCTTAAAAGTTAAACTGCCAAGAATTCTACTTATCAGCGATTATATTTCCAGATTGTTTGAGAGCTCTCTTCAGTCAGAACACAATACGTTTGTAACAGTGTATGTTGGAATTTACAAACAGGGGCTATTTTAAATCAGCAGGCCTTGAAGCAATCAGAAGACAAAAAACTATAAATAGGGACAGAACCAGTTTTAGATGAGATCAGCAACAAAAGAAAAATGCTAGCAAATATACAAAATAATCCAGTCAGCAAATATATAAAATAATTCAATCAGGCATAGAATTAAGAAAATGCAGAACTCTGAAAAGTTAAAGTGCCATGAATTCTACTTTTCAGCGATTATATTTCCAGATTGTTTGAGAGTACTGTTCAGTCAGAACACAAGGAGTTTCTAACAGTGTATGCATGAATTAACAAACAAGGGCTATTTTGAATCAGGAAGCCTTGAAGCAATGAGATAACAGAAAAGCTGTTAGTCCAGTTTTATAAACTTTAACACTACCACAAAAAAAGGGGAGGGGAACCCGTTTCAGAAGAGCTTAGGAAAAAAAACAATGCCAGCAAATATATAAAATAATTCAGTCAGCAAATGAATACAATAAATTAATCAGTCAAAATTTAAGAAAATGCAGAATTCTGAAAAGTTAAAGTGACAAGAATTCTACTTATTAGCGATTATATTTCCAGATTGTTTGAGAGCACGCTTCAGTCAGAAAACAATGAGGTTCTAACAGTGTATGCAGGAGTTTACAAACAGGGGATATTTTAAATCAGCAGGTCTTGAAGCAATCAGATAACAAAATAGCTATTAGACCAGTTTTATAAACTTTAACACCACCACAGAAATAGGGAGGTGGGTTGCAGTTTCAGAAGAGATCTGAAAAAAAGAAAAAAAAACAATGCCAGCAATTATATTAAATAATTCAGTCAGCAAATATATAAAAATAAGGGGCTATTTTAAATCAGCAGGCCTTGAAGCAATCAGAAGACAAAAAACTGTAAATAGGGACAGAACCAGTTTTAGATGAGATCAGCAACAAAAGAAAAATGCTAGCAAATATACAAAATAATCCAGTCAGCAAATATATAAAATAATTCAATCAGGCACAAAATTAATGCAGACCTCTGAAAAGTTAAAGTACAAGAATTCTACTTATCAGCAGTTATATTTCCAGATTGTTTGAGAGCACTCTTCAGTCAGAACACAAGGAGTTTCTAACATTGTGTGCAGGAATTTTCAAACAGGGACTATTTTAAATCAGCAAGCCTTGAAGCAATCAGAAAAAAAGCAGTTAGACCAGTTTTATAAACTTTAAAACCACCACAGAAATGGGGGTTGCAGTTTCAGAAGAGATCAGAAACAAAAAATCAATGTTAGCAAATATGTAAAACATTTCAGTCAGCAAATATATAAAGTAATTCAATCAGGCAAAAAATTAAGACAATGCAGAACTCTGAAAAGTTAAAGTGCCAAGATTTCTATTTGTCAGCGATTATATTTCCAGATTGTTTGAGAGCACTGTTCAGTCAAAACACAAGGAGTTTCTAACAGTGTTTGCAGAAATTTACAAACAGGTGCTATCTTAATCAGCAAGACTTGAAGCAATCAGATAACAGAAAAGCTGTTAGACCAGTTTTATAAACTTTAACAACACCACACAAATGGGGGGACCAGTTTCAGAAGACAACAGAAACAAAAAACAATGCCAGCAAATTTATAAAATAATTTAGTCAACAAATATATAAAATAATTTAATCAGTCAAAAAATGAACGTAGAACTCTGAAAAGTTAAAGTGCCAAGAATTTATCTTATCAGTGATTATATTTCCAGATTGTTTGAGAGCACTCTTCAGTCAGAACACAAGGGGTTTCTTACAGTGTAGCAGGAATTTACAAACAGCGGCTATTTTAAATCAGGAAGCCTTGAAGCAATCAGATAACAAAAAAGCTGTTAGACCAATTTTATAAACTTTAACACCACCACAGAAATGGGGGTGGGGGGTGGGGGGGTGGCAGTTTCAGTAGAGATCAGAAAAAAAAAGCAATGCCAGCAAACATATAAAATGAATCAATCAGGATAAAATTAATATAGAACTCTGAAAAGTTAAATTGACAAAAATTCTACTTATCAGCAATTATGTTTCCAGATTATTTGAGAGCTCTCTTCAGGCAGAACACAATACGGTTCAAACAGTGTATGCAGGCATTTACAAACAGGGGCTATTTTAAATCAGCAAGCTTTGAAGCAATCAGAAGACAAAAAACTGTAAATAGGGGTAGAACCAGTTTTAGAAGAGATAAGAAACAAAAGAGAAATGCTAGCAAATATATAAAAATAATTAAGTCAGAAAATATATATGTAATAAGTAAATCAGGCAAAAAAAATAATGCAGTCCTCTGAAAAGTTAAAGTACGAGAATACTACTTAGCAGTTATATTTCCAGATTGTTTGAGAGTGCTCTTTAGTCAGAACACAAGGAGTTTCTACCATTGTATGCAGGAATTTTCAAACAGTGGCTATTTTAAATCAGCAAGCCTTGAAGCAATCAGATAATAGAAAAGCTGTTAGACCGGTTTGATAAACCTTAACACCACCAGCAAAATAGGGGGTGTGGCGAATCTGTTTCAGAAGAGAACAGAAACAAAAAAAAAATGCCAGTAAATACATACAGTAATTCAGTCAGCAAATATATACAATAATTCAATAAAGGAAAAAATTAACTCAATGCATAACTCTGAAAAGTTAAAGTGCCAAGAATTCTGCTAGCAATTATATTTCCAGATTGTTTTAAGAGCACTCTTCAGTCAGAACACAGAGTTTTTTATAGTTTATGCAGGAATGTACAAATGGGGGCTATTTTAAATCAGCAAGCCTTGAAGCAATCAGATAACAAATTAGCTTTTAGATCAGTTTTATAAACTTTAACACCACCACAGAAATTGTAGAGGGGAACCAGTTTCAAAAGAGATCAGGAAAAAAAAACAATGCCAGCAAATATATAAACTAATTCAGTAAGCAAATAAATAAAATAATTCAATCAGGCAAAAAATTAAGAAAATGCAAAACTCTGAAAAGTTAATTTGCCAAGAATTGTACTTATCAATGATTACATTTCCAGATTGCTTGAGAGCACTCTTCAGTCAAAACACAAGGAGTTTCTAACAGTGTATGCAGGATTTTACAAACGGGTATTTTTAATGAGCAAGCCTTGAAGCAATCAGATAACAAAAAAGCTGTTAGACCAGTTTTAAAAACTTTAACACCATCACAGAAATGGTGGAGCAGTTTCAGAACAGATTAGAAAAAAAAACAATGCCAGCAAACATATTAAATAATTCAGTCAGCAAATATGTAAACTAAGTCAATCAGGCAAAACATTAATGCAGAACTCTGAATAGTTAAAGTACAAGAATTCTGCTTGTCAGTGGTTTTATTTCCAGATTGTTTGAGAGCACACTTCAGTCAAACCACAAGGAGTTTCCATCATTGTATGCAGGAATTTACAAACAGGGGCTATTTTAAAACAGCAAGCCTTGAAGCAATCAGAAAAAAAAGCTGTTAGACCAGTTTTATAAACTTTAAAACCACCACAGAAATGGGGGGGGGTGCAGTTTCAGAAGAGATCAGAAGCAAAAATTCAATGTTAGGAAATATGTAAAACATTTCAGTCAGCAAATATGTAAAATAATTCAATCAGGCAAAAAATTAAGACAATGCAGAACTCTGAAAAGTTAAAGTGCCAAGAATTCTATTTGCCAGCGATTATATTTCCAGATTGTTTGAGAGCACTGTTCAGTCAGAACACAAGGAGTTTCTAACAATGTTTGCAGAAATTTACAAACAGGTGCTATTTTAATCAGCAAGACTTGAAGCAATCAGATAAAAGACAACAGAAACAAAAAAAAATGCCAGCAAATTTATAAATAATTCAGTTAGTCAAAAAATGAATGTAGAACTCTGAAAAGTTAAAGTGCCAATAATTCCTCTTATCAGCGATTATATTTCAGATTGTTTGAGAGCACTCTTCAGTCAGAACACAAGGGGTTTCTAACAGTGTAGCAGGAATTTACAAACAGCGGCTATTTTAAATCAGGAAGCCTTGAATCAATCAGATAACAAAAAAGCTGTTAGGTCAATTTTATAAACTTTAACACCACCACAGAAATGGGGGGGGGGGGCAGTTTCAGAAGGGATAAGAAATAAAAAAGCAATGCCAGCTAACATATAAAATAATTCAATCAGGAAAAAATGAATATAGAACTCTGCAAAGTTAAATTGCCAAGAATTCTACTTATCGGCGATTATATTTCCAGATTGTTTGAGAGCTCTCTTCAGTCAGAACACAATATGGCTCTAACAGTGTATGCAGGCATTTACAAACAGGGGCTATTTTAAATCAGCAAGCCTTGAAGCAATTAGAAGACAAAAAACTGTAAATAGGGGCAGAACCAGTTTTCGAAGAGATAAGAAACAAAAGAGAAATGCTAGCAAATGTATAAAATAATTCAGTCAGCAAATTTATAAAATAAATCAATCAGGCATAGAATTAAGACAATGCAGAACTCTGAAAAGTTAAAGTGCAATGAATTCTACTTTTCAGCATTTATATTTCCAGATTGTTTGAGAGTAATGTTAAGTCAGAACACAAGGAGTTTTCTAACAGTGTATGCATGAATTTACAAACAGAGGCTATTTTTAATGAGCAAGCCTTGAAGCAATCAGAAAAAAAGCCATTAGACCAGTTTTATAAACTTTAAAACCACCACAGAAATGGGGGGTGCAGTTTCAGAGGAGATCAGAAACAAAAAATCAATGTTAGAAAATATGTAAAAAATTCCAGTCAGCAAATATATAAAATAATTCAATCAGGCAAAAAATTAAGACAATGCAGAACTCTGAAAAGTTAAAGTGCCAAGAATTCTATTTGTCAGCGATTACATTTCCAGATTGTTTGAGAGCACTGTTCAGTCCGAACACAAGGAGTTTCTAACAGTGTTTGCAGAAATGTACAAACAGGTGCTATTTTAATCAGCAAGACTTGAAGCAATCAGATAGAAAAGCTGTTAGACCAGTTTTATAAACCTTAACAACACCACAGAAATGGAGGGGGGGCAGTTTCAGAAGACAACAGAAACAAAAAAACAATGCCAGCAAATTTATAAAATAATTCAGTCGGTAAATATATAAAATAATTCAGTCAAAAAATGAATGTAAAACTCTGAAATGTTAAAGTGCCAAGATTTCCTCTTATCAGCGATTATATTTCCAGATTGTTTGAGAGTACTCTTCAGTCAGAACACAAGGGGTTTCTAACAGTATAGCAGGAATTTACAAACAGCGGATATTTTAAATTAGGAAGCCTTGAGGCAATCCGATAACAAAAAAGCTGTTAGACCAGTTTTATAAACTTTAACACCACCACAGAAATGGAGGGTGGGCAGTTTCAGAAGAGATCAGAAATAAAAAAAGCAATGCCAGCAAACATATAAAATAATTCAATCAGGAAAAAAATAATACAGAACTCTGAAAAGTTAAATTGCCAAGAATTCTACTTATCAGCGATTATATTTCCAGATTGTTTGAGAGCTCTCTTCAGTCAGAACTCAATACGGTTCTAACAGTGTATGCAGGCATTTACAAACAGGGGCTATTTTAAATCAGCAAGCCTTGAAGCAATCATGAGGCAAAAAACTGTAAATAGGGGCAGAACCAGTTTTAGAAGAGATAAGAAACAAAAGAAAAATGCCAGCAAATATATAAAATAATTAATTCAGCAAATATATAAAATAATTCAATCAGGCATAGAATTAAGACAATGCAGAACTCTGAAAAGTTAAAGTGCCATGGATTCTACTTTTCAGCAATTATATTTCCAGATTGTTTGAGAGTACTGTTCAGTCACAACACAAGGAGTTTCTAACAGTGTATGCATGCATTTACAAACAAGGGCTATTTTAAATCAGGAAGCCTTGAAGCAATCAGATAACAAAAGCTGTTAGTCCAGTTTTATAAACTTTAACACTACTACAAAAAAGGGGATGGGAACCCGTTTCAGAAGAGCTTAGGAAAAAAATACAATGCCAGCAATTATATAAAATAATTCAGTCAGCAAATAAATACAATAAATTAATCAGTCAAAATTTAAGAAAATGCAGAATTCTGAAAAGTTAAAGTGACAAGAATTCTACTTATCAGCAGTTATATTTCCAGATTGTTTGAGAGCACTCTTCAGTCAGAACGCAAGGAGTGTCTAATATTGTATGCAGGAATTTTCAAACAGGGACTATTTTAAATCAGCAAGCCTTGAAGCAATCAGATAACAGAAAAGCTGTTAGACCAGTTTGATAAACTTTAACACCACCAGGGAAATAGGGGGCGTGGTGAATCTGTTTCAAAAAAGAACAGAAACAAAAAAAAACAATGCCAGCAAATATATAAAATAATTCAGTCAGCAAATATATAAAATGATTCAATCAGGCAAAAAAATTAATACCATGCAGAACTCTGAAAAGTTAAAGTGCCAAGAATTCTACTTAGCAATTATATTTCCAGATTGATTTTAAGAGCATTCTTCAGTCAGAACACAAGGAGTTTTTCACAGTGTATGCAGGAATTTACAAATGGGGGCTATTTTAAATCAGCAAGCCTTGAAGCAATCAGATAACAGAAAAGTTATTAGACCAGTTTTATAAACTTTAACAACACCCCAAAAATAGGCGGGTGGATGAATCAGTTTCAGAAGACAACAGAAACAAAAACACAATGCCAGCAAATATATAATTCAGTCAGAAAATATTTAAAATAATTCAGTCAGGCAAAAAAGTAAGACAATGGAGAACTCTGAAAAGTTAAAGTGCCAAGAATTCTATTTGTCGGCGATTATATTTCCAGATTGAGAGCACTCTTCAGTCAGAACACGAGGAGTTTCTAACAGTGTATGCAGGAATTTACAAATGAGGCTATTTTAAATCAGCAAGCCTTGACTCAATCAGATAACAAAAAAGCTATTAGACCAGTTTTATAAAGTTTAACACCACCACAGAAATTGTGGAGGGGAACCAGTTTCAAAGAGATCAGAAAAAACAAAAACAGTGCCAGCAAATATATAAACTAATTCAGTCAGCAAATAAATAAAATAATTCAATCAGGTAAACAATTAAGAAAATGCAGAACTCTGAAAAGTTAAAGTGCCAAGAATTGTACTTTTCAGCTATTACATTTCCAGATTGTTTGAGAGCCCTCTTCAGTCAAAAGACAAGAAGTTTATAACAGTGTATGCAGGAATTTACAAACGGGCTATTTTTAACCAGCAGGCCTTGAAACAGTCAGATAAAAAAAAAGCCGAGGGACCAGTTTTATAAACGTTAACACCACCACAAAAATGGGGTGTAGAGACAAGTTTCAGAAGAGATCAGAAACAAAAAACAATAACAGCAAATATATAAAATAATTAAGTCAACAAATATATAAAATAATTCAATCAGGCAAAAAAAAAAAAAACAATACAGAACTCTGAAAAGTTAAAGTGCCAAGAATTCTACCTACCAGTGATTATATTTCCAGATTGTTTGAGAGCACTTTTCAGTCAGATCACAAAGTGCTTCTAACAGTGTATGCAGGAATTTACAAACAGGGGCTATTTTAAATCAGCAAGCCTTGAAGCAATCAGATAACAAAAAAGGTGTTATACCAGTTTTATAAACTTTAACCCCTCCACAGAAATAGTGGGAAACCAGTTCAGAAGAGAACAGAAAAAAATGCCAACTCATATATAAAATAATTCAGTCAGTAAGTATATAAATAATTCAATCAGGCAAAAAGTTAAGACAATTCAGACCTCGGAAAAGTTAAATTACCAAAAATTCTACTTTTCAGTGGTTATGTTTTTAGACTGCTTGAGAGCACTCTTCAGTGAGAACACAATGAGTTTCTAACAGTGTATGCAGAAATTTACAAACAGGGACTATTTGAAATCTGGAAGCCTTGAAGCAATAAGATAACAAAAAAGCTGTTTGACCAGTTTTAAACTTTGACATCACCACAGAAATGGAGGGGGGCAAGTTTCAGAAGAGATAAGAAACAAAAAAACAATGCCAGTAAATATATAAAATAATTAGGTCAGCAAATATATAAAATTGTTCAATTAGGCAAAAATTTAATGCAGAACTCTGAACAGTTAAAGTGCCAAGAATTCTACTTCTTAGCGATTATATTTCCAGATTGTTTGAGGGCACTCTTCAGTCAGAACGCAAGGGGTTTCTCACAGTGTATGCAGGAATTTACAAACAGGGGCTGTTTTAAATCAGCAAGCCTTGAAGCAATCAGATAAGAAAAAGGCAGTCAGATCAGTTTTTTGTAAATTTTAACACCCCCACAGAAATGGGGGGGGGGGAGCAGTTTCAGAAGAGATCAGAAACAAAAAATAAATGTCAGCAAATATATAAAATAATTCAGTCAGGAAATATATAAAATAATTCAATCAGGCCAAAAAATTAATGTAGAACTCTAAAAAGTTAAAGTGCCAAGAATTCTACTTAGTGGTTATATTTCCAGATTGTCTGAGAGCACTCTTCAGTCAGAACTCAAGAAGTTTCTTACAGTGTATACAAGAATTTACAAACAATGGCTACTTTAAATCAGCAAGCTTTGAAACAATCAGATAACAAAAGAGCTGTTAGATCAGTTTTATTAACTTTAACATCACCACAGAAAGAGGTGGTGGGATCCAGGTTTAGAAGAGGTCAGAAACAAAAACACAATGCCAGCAAATATATAAAATAATACAGTCAGCAAATATATAAAATAATTCAATTATTTAAAAAATTAATGCAGAACTCTGAAAAGTTTAAGCGCCAAGAATTCTACTTATCAGCGATTATATTTCCAGATTGTTTGAGAGCACTCTTCAAAGGGAGTTTCTAATAGTGATGCAGGAATTTACAAACAGGGGCTATTTTAAATCAGCAAGCCTTGAAGCAATCAGATAACAGAAAAGCTGTTACACCAGTTTTATAAACTTTAACACCACCACAGAAATGGGGGGGGGGGATCTGGTTCAGAAGAGAACAGAAACAAACAAAAAAAAACAATGCTAGCTAATATATAAAATAATTCAGTCAGCAAATATATAAAATAATTCAATCAGGCAAAAAATTAAGACAATGCAGAACTCAGAAAAGTTAAAGTGCCAAGAATTCTACTTATCAGCAATTATATTTCCAGATTTTTGAGAGCACTCTTCAGTCAAAACACAAGGAGTTTCCATCATTGTATGCAGGAATTTACAAACAGGGGCTATTTTAAATCAGCAAGCCTTGAAACAATCAGAAAAAAAGCCGTTAGACCAGTTTTATAAACTTTAAAACCACCACATAAATGGGGGGGGGGGGTGTGCAGTTTCAGAAGAGATCAGAAACAAAAATTCAATGCTAGCAAATATGTAAAACATTTCAGTCAGCAAATATGTAAAATAATTCAATCAGGCAAAAAATTAAGACAATGCAGAACTCTGAAAAGTTAAAGTGCCAAGAATTCTATTTGTCAGCGATTATATTTCCAGATTGTTTGAGAGCACTGTTCAGTCAGAACACAAGGAGTTTCTAGCAATGTTTGCAGAAATTTACAAACAGGTGCTATTTTAAATCAGGAAGCCTTGAATCAATCAGATAACAAAAAAGCTGTTAGATCAATTTTATAAACTTTAACACCACCACAGAAATGGGGGGGGGGGCAGTTTCAGAAGAGATAAGAAATAAAAAAGCAATGCCAGCTAACATATAAAATAATTCAATCAGGAAAAAATTTATATAGAACTCTGCAAATTTAAATTGCCAAGAATTCTACTTATCGGCGATTATATTTCCAGATTGTTTGAGAGCTCTCTTCAGTCAGAACACAATACGGTTCTAGCAGTGTATGCAGGCATTTACAAACAGGGGCTATTTTAAATCAGCAAGCCTTGAAGCAATCAGATAAAAGACAACAGAAACAAAAAAAACAATGCCAGCAAATTTATAAAATAATTCAGTCAGCAAATATATAAAATAATTCAGTTAGTCAAAAAATGAATGTAGAACTCTGAAAAGTTAAAGTGCCAAGAATTCCTCTTATCAACGATTATATTTCCAGATTGTTTGAGAGCAGTCTTCAGTCAGAACATAAGGGGTTTCTAACAGTGTAGCAGGAATTTACAAACAGCGGCTATTTTAAATCAGGAAGCCTTGAATCAATCATATAACAAAAAAGCTGTTAGATCAATTTTATAAACTTTAACACCACCACAGAAATGGGGGGGGGGGCAGTTTCAGAAGCGATAAATAAAAAAGCAGTGCCAGCTAACATATAAAATAATTCAATCAGGAAAAAATTAATATAGAACTCTGCAAAGTTAAATTGCCAAGAATTCTACTTATATATTTCCAGATTGTTTGAGAACTCTCTTCAGTCAGAACACTTCTAACAGTGTATGCAGGCATTTACAAACAGGGATATTTAAATCAGCAAGCCTTGAAGCAATCAGAAAAAAGCCGTTAGACCAGTTTTATAAACAAAACATCAATTTTAGGAAATATGTATATAAAATAATTCAATCAGGCAAAAATAATGCAGAACTCTGAAAAGTTAAAGTGCCAAGAATTCTATTTGTCAGCAATTACATTTCAGATTGTTTTTGAGAGCTACTGTTCAGTCCGAAACCAAGGAGTTTCTAACAGTGTTTGTAGAAATACAAACAGGTGCTATTTTAATTTAAGCAGCACTTGAGATCATCAGAGAGAAAGCTTAGACCAGTTATTTATTAACAACCCACCACAACACCACAGAAAGGGAGGGGGGAAAGAGAAGACAAAAACAAAAAAAAAACAATGCCAGCAAATAAATAAAATAATCAGCATAAATAATAAATAATTCAGTTAATCAAAAAATGAATGTAGTAAGTTAAAAAATTAAAGTATTATATTTCCAGATTGTTTGAGAGCAGTCTTCAGTCAGAACATAAGGGGTTTCTAACAGTGTAGCAGGAATTTACAAACAGCGGCTATTTTAAATCAGGAAGCCTTGAATCAATCATATAACAAAAAAGCTGTTAGATCAATTTTATAAACTTTAACACCACCACAGAAATGGGGGGGGGGGGCAGTTTCAGAAGCGATAAATAAAAAAGCAGTGCCAGCTAACATATAAAATAATTCAATCAGGAAAAAATTAATATAGAACTCTGCAAAGTTAAATTGCCAAGAATTCTACTTATCGGCGATTATATTTCCAGATTGTTTGAGAACTCTCTTCAGTCAGAACACAATACGGTTCTAACAGTGTATGCAGGCATTTACAAACAGGGGATATTTTAAATCAGCAAGCCTTGAAGCAATCAGAAAAAAAAGCCGTTAGACCAGTTTTATAAACTTTAAAACCACCACAGAAATGGGGGGTGCAGTTTCAGAGGAGATCAGAAACAAAACATCAATTTTAGGAAATATGTAAAAAATTTCAGTCAGAAAATATATAAAATAATTCAATCAGGCAAAAAATTAAGACAATGCAGAACTCTGAAAAGTTAAAGTGCCAAGAATTCTATTTGTCAGCAATTACATTTCCAGATTGTTTGAGAGCACTGTTCAGTCCGAAACCAAGGAGTTTCTAACAGTGTTTGTAGAAATTTACAAACAGGTGCTATTTTAATCAGCAAGACTTGAAGCAATCAGATAGAAAAGCTGTTAGACCAGTTTTATAAACCTTAACAACACCACAGAAATGGAGGGGGGGGGGTAGTTTCAGAAGACAACAGAAACAAAAAAACAATGCCAGCAAATTTATAAAATAATTCAGTCAGCAAATATATAAAATAATTCAGTTAGTCAAAAAATGAATGTAGAACTCTGAAAAGTTAAAGTGCCAAAAATTCCTCTTATCAGCGATTATATTTCTAGATTGTTTGAGAGCACTCTTCAGTCAGAGCACAAGGGATTTCTAACAGTATAGCAGGAATTTACAAACAGCGGCTATTTTAAATCAGGAAGCCTTGAAGCAATCCGATAACAAAAAAGCTGTTAGACCAGTTTTATAAACTTTAACACCACCACAGAAATGGGGGGGGGGCAGTTTCAGAAGCGATCAGAAATAAAAAAAAGCAATGCCAGCAAACATATAAAATAATTCAATCATGAAAAAAATAATACAGAACTCTGAAAAGTTAAATTGCCAAGAATTCTACTTATCAGCGATTATATTTCCAGATTGTTTGAGAGCTCTCTTCAGTCAGAACTCAATACGGTTCTAACAGTGTATGCAGGCATTTACAAACAGGGGCTATTTTAAATCAGCAAGCCTTGAAGCAATCATAAGACAAAAAACTGTAAATAGGAGCAGAACCAGTTTTAGAAGAGATAAGAAACAAAAGAAAAATGCCAGCAAATATATACAATAATTAATTCAGCAAATATGTAAAATAATTCAATCAGGCATAGAATTAAGACAATGCAGAACTCTGAAAAGTTAAAGTGCCATGAATTCTACTTTTCAGCGATTATATTTCCAGATTGTTTGAGAGTACTGTTCAGTCACAACACAAGGAGTTTCTAACAGTGTATGCATGAATTTACAAACAAGGGCTATTTTAAATCAGGAAGCCTTGAAGCAATCAGATAACAAAAGCTGTTAGTCCAGTTTCAGTCACAACACAAGGAGTTTCTAACAGTGTATGCATGAATTTACAAACAAGGGCTATTTTAAATCAGGAAGCCTTGAAGCAATCAGATAACAAAAGCTGTTAGTCCAGTTTTATAAACTTTAACACTACCACAAAAAAGGGGAGGGGAACCCGTTTCAGAAGAGCTTAGGAAAAAAAAAACAATGCCAACAAATATATAAAATAATTCAGTCAGCAAATAAATACAATAAATTAATCAGTCAAAATTTAAGAAAATGCAGAATTCTGAAAAGTTAAAGTGACAAGAATTCTACTTATCAGCGATTATATTCCAGATTGTTTGAGAGCATGCTTCAGTCAGAACACAATGAGGTTCTAACTGTGTATGCAGGAGTTTACAAACAGGGGATAGTTTAAATCAGCAAGTCTTGAAGCAATCAGATAACTAAATAGCCATTAGACCAGTTTTATAAACTTTAACACCACCACAGAAATAGGGAGGTGGGTTGCAGTTTCAGAAGAGATCTGAAAAAAAAGAAAAAAGAAAACAATGCCAGCAATTATATAAAATAATCCAGTCAGCAAATAAATACAATAAATTAATCAGTCAAAATTTAAGAAAATGCAGAATTCTGAAAAGTTAAAGTGACAAGAATTCTACTTATCAGCAGTTATATTTCCAGATTGTTTGAGAGCACTCTTCAGTCAGAACACAAGGAGTTTCTACCATTGTATGCAGGAATTTTCAAACAGGCACTATTTTAAATCAGCAAGCCTTGAAGCAATCAGATAATAGAAAAGCTGTTAGACAAGTTTGATAAACTTTAACACCACCAGGGAAATAGGGGACGTGGTGAATCTGTTTCAAAAGAGAACAGAAACAAAAAAAAAAAACAATGCCAGCAAATATATAAAATAATTCAGTCAGCAAATATATAAAATAATTCAATCAGGCAAAAAAATTAATACAATGCAGAACTCTGAAAAGTTAAAGTGCCAAGAATTCTACTTAGCAATTATATTTCCAGATTGTTTTAAGAGCACTCTTCAGTCAGAACACAAGGAGTTTTTCACAGTGTATGCAGGAATTTACAAATGGGGGTTATTTTAAATCAGCAAGCCTTGAAGCAATCAGATAACAGAAACGTTATTAGACCAGTTTTATAAACTTTAACACCACCACAGAAATTGTGGAGGGGACCCAGTTTTAAAAGAGATCAGGAAAAAAAAAAACAATGCCAGCAAATATATAAACTAATTCAGTCAGCAAATAAATAAAATAATTCAATCAGGCAAAAATTAATAAAATGCACAACTCTGAAAAGTTAAAGTGCCAAGAATTCTACTTATCAGTGATTACATTTCCAGATTGCTTGAGGGCACTCTTTAGTCAAAACACAAGGAGTTTCCATCATTGTATGCAGGAATTTACAAACAGGCGCTATTTTAAATCAGCAAGACTTGAAGCAATCAGAAAAAAAATCCGTTAGTCCAGTTCTGTAAACTTTAAAACCACCACAGAAATGGGGGGGGGGTGCTGTTTCAGAAGAGATGAGAAACAAAAAAAATCAATGTTAGCAAATATGTAAAACATTTCAGTCAGCAAATATATAAAATAATTCAATCAGGCAAAAAATTAAGACAGTGCAGAACTCTGAAAAGTTAAAGTGCCAAGAATTCTACTTGTCAGCGATTATATTTCCAGATTGTTTGAGTGCACTGTTCAGTAAAACACAAGGAGTTTCTAACAGTGTTTCAGAAAATTACAAACAGATGCTATTTTAAATCAGAAATACTTGAAGCAATCAGATAACAGAAAAGCTGTTAGACCAGTTTTATAAACTTTAACAACACAACATAAATGGGGGGGGGGGGCAACTTCAGAAGACAACAGAATCAAAAAAAACAATGCCAGCAAATATATAAAATAATTCAGTCAGCAAATATATAAAATAATTCAGTCAGGCAAAAAATTAATGTAGAACTCTGAAAAGTTAAAGTGCCAAGAATTCTTCTTATCAGCGATTATATGTCCAGATATTTTGAGAGCACTCTTCAGTCAGAACACAAGGGGTTTCTAACAGTGTAGCAGGAATTAACAAACAGCGGCTATTTTAAATCAGGAAGCCTTGAAGAAATCAGATAACAAAAAAAGTTGTTAAACCAGTTTTATAAACTTTAACACCACCACAGAATTAGGGGGGGGGCAGTTTCAGAAGAGATCAGAAATAAAAAAACAATGCCAGCAAATATTTAAAATAATTCAGTCAGCAAATATATAACATAATTCGATTAAACAATCAATGCAGAACTCTTAAAAGTTAAAGTGCCAAGAATTCTACTTATCAGCGATTATATTTCCAGATTGTTTGAGAGCTCTCTTCAGTCAGAACACAATAAGTTTGCAACAGTGTATGCAGGAATTTACAAACAGGGGCTATTTTAAATCAGCAAGCCTTGAAGCAATCAGAAGACAAAAAACTGTAAATAGGGGCAGAACCAGTTTTAGAAGAGATCAGAAACAAAAAAAATGCTAGCAAATATATAAAATAATCCAGTCAGCAAATGTATAAAATAATTCAATCAGGCATGGAATTAAGACAATGCAGAACTCTGAAAAGTTAAAGTGCCATGAATTCTACTTATCAGGGATTATATTTCCAGATTGTTTGAGACTACTGTTCAGTCAGAACACAAGGAGTTTCTAACAGTGTATGCATGAATTTACAAACGGGCTATTTTAAATCAGCAAGCCTTGAAGCAATCAGATAACAGAAAAGTTGTTAGTCCAGTTTTATAAACTTTAACACCACCACAGAAATAGGGGAGGGGAACGAGTTTCAGAAGAGATTCGGAAAAAAAAAAAAACAATGCCAGCAAATATATAAAATAGTTCAGTCAGCAAATAAATACAATAATTTAATCATGCAAGAATTAAGAAAATGCAGAATTTTAAAAAGTTAAAGTGACAAGAATTTTAGTTATCAGAGATTACATTTCCAGATTGTTTGAGAGCACTCTTCACTCAGAACACAAACAGTTTCTAACAGTCTCTGCAGGAATTTACAAACAGGGGCTATTTTTAATCAGCAAGTCTTGAAGCAATCAGATAACAAAAAAGCTATTAGACCAGATTTATAAACTTTAACACCATCACAGAAATGGGGGGGGGGCATTTTCAGAAGAGATCAGAAACAAACAAAAAAAAAAACAATGCCAGCAAATATATAAAATAATTCAGTCAGCAAATATGTAAAATAAGTCAATCATGCAAAAACTAAATGCAGAAATCTGAAAAGTTAAAGTACAAGAATTCTACTAGTCAGTGGTTATATTTCCAGATTGTTTGAGAGCACTCTTCAGTCAGAACACAAGGAGTTTCCATCATTGTATGCAGGAATTTACAGAAAGGGGTTATTTAAATCAGCAAGCCGTGAAGCAATCAGATAACAAAAAAGCTGTTAGACCAGTTTTATTAACTTTAAAGCCACCACAGAAATAGGGGGGGGGCAGTTTCAGATGAGATCAGAATCAAAAAAATCAATGTTAGCTAATATGTAAAATAATTCAGTCAGCAAATATATAAAATAAGTCAATCAAGCAAAAAATGAAGACAATGCAGAACTCTGAAAAGTTAAAGTGCCAAGAATTCTACTTATCAGTATTTCCAGATTCTTTGAGAGCACTGTTTCTAACAGTTTATGCAGGAATTTACAAACATGGGCTATTTTAAATCAGGAAGCCGTGAAGCATTCAGATAACAAAAATTGTAAACAGGGGCAAAACCAGTTTCAGAATAGATCAGAAGCAAAAATGCCAGGAAATATATAACAAAATCCAGTCACCAAATACATAAAAGAATTCAATCAGGCAAAAAATTAACGCAGAACTCTGAAAAGTTTAAGTGCCAAGATTTCTACTTATCAGCGATTATATTTCCAGATTGTTTGAGAGCACTGTTCAGTCAGAACACAAGGAGTTTCTAACAGTGTTTTCAGGAATTTACAAACAGGTACTATTTTAAATCAGCAAGACTTGAAGCAATCAGATAACAGAAAAGCAGTTAGACCAGTTTTATAAACTTTAACAACACCACAAAAATAGGTGGGTGGGTGAACCAGTTTCAGAAGACAACAGAAACAAAAACACAATGCCAGCAAATATATAAAATAATTCAGTCAGAAAATATATCAGATAATTCAATCAGGCAAAAAATTAAGCCAATGGAGAATTCTGAAAAGTTAAAATGCCAAGAATTATATTTGTCGGCGATTATATGTCCAGATTGTTTGAGAGCACTCTTCAGTCAGAACACAAGGAGTTTCTAACAGTGCATGCAGGAATTTACAAATGGGGGCTATTTTAAATCAGCAAGCCTTGACTGAATCAGATAACAAAAAAGCTGTTAGACCAGTTTTATAAATGTTAACACCACCACAGAAATTGTGGAGGGGAACCAGTTTCAAAAGAGATCAGGAAAAAAACAATGCCAGTAAATATATAAACTAATTCAGTAAGCAAATAAATAAAATAATTCAATCAGGCAAAAAATTAAGAAAATGCAAAACTCTGAAAAGTTAAAGTGCCAAGAATTGTACTCATCAGTGATTACATTTCCAGATTTTTGAGAGTATTCTTCAGTCAGAACAGAAAGAGTTTCTAACAGTGTATGCAGGAATTTACAAACGGGCTATTTTAAATCAGAAAACCTTGAAGCAATCAGATAACAAAAATGCTGTTACACCAGTTTTATTAGTTTTTAACACCACCACAGAAATGGCAGGGTGGGGGGGTCCAGTTTCAAAAGAGATCAGAAACAAAAACAAAAAAAAACATTGCCAGCAAATATATAAAACAGTTCAGTCAGCAAATATATAAAATAATTAAATCAGGCAAAAGAATTAAGACAATGCAAAACTCTGAGAAGTTAAAGTGCCAAGAACACTAATTATCAGTGATTATATTTCCTTATTGTTTGGGAGTACTCTTCAGTCATAACACTAGGAGTTTGAAACAGTGTATACAGGAATTTGCTAACAGGAGCTATTTTTAATCAGTAAACATTGAAGCAATTAGATAAAAAAAGCTGTTATAGCAGTTTTATAAACTTTTATACCACCACAAAAATGGGGGGTGGGCAGTTTCAGTAGAGATCAGAAAGAAAAAAAACAATGCCAGCAAATATATAAAATAATTCAGTCAGCAAATATATAACATAATTCGATCAAACAATTAATGCAGAAGTCTTAAAAGTTAAACTGCCAAGACTTCTACTTATCAGCGATTTTTTTTCCAGATTGTTTGAAAGCACTTTTCAGTCAGAACACAAGGAGTTTCTAACAGTGTATGCAGGAATTTACAAACAGGGCTTATTCTATATCAGCAAACCTTGAAGGACTCAGATAACAATAAAAGCTGTTAGGCTAGTTTTATAAACTTTAACATCACCAAAGAAATAGGGGGAAGCAGTTTCAGAAGAGGTTAAAAGCAAAAAAAAAAAAAAAAAAAAATGCCAGCAAATATATAAAATACCAAGTCAGAAAATAAATAAAACAATTCAATCAGGCAAAAAATAAAGACAATGCAGAACTCTGAAAAGTTAAAGTGCCAAGACTTCTGTTTATCAGCGATTATATTTCCAGATTGTTTGAGACCACTCTTCAATCAGAACAAAAGGAGTTTCTAACAGTGTATGCAGGAATTTGCTAACAGGGGCAAAAAAAACATTGCCAGCAAATATATAAAACAGTTCAGTCAGCAAATATATAAAATAATTAAATCAGGCAAAAGAATTAAGACAATGCAAAACTCTGAGAAGTTAAAGTGCCAAGAACACTAATTATCAGTGATTATATTTCCTTATTGTTTGGGAGTACATTTCAGTCAGAACACTAGGAGTTTGTAACAGTGTATGCAGGAATTTGCTAACAGGAGCTATTTTTAATCAGCAAACATTGAAGCAATTAGATAAAAAAAGCTGTTATAGCAGTTTTATAAACTTTTACACCACCACATGAATGGGGGGGGGGGGGCAAGTTTCAGAAAAGATCAGAAACAAAAAAAAAACAAATCCAGCAAATATATAAAATAGTTCAGTCAGCAGATATATAAGTAATTCAATCAGGCAAAAAAAAGTAAGACAATGCAGATCTATAAGAAGTTAAAGTGCCAAGAATTCTACTTATCAGCGATTATATTTCCATATATTTTGAGAAAACTCTTCAGTCAGAGCACAAGGAGTTTTCAACAGTGTATGCAGGAGTTTACAAAAGGGCTATTTTAAATCAGCCAGCCTTGAAGCAATCAGATAAGAAAAGCTGTTATACCAGTTTTATAAACATTAACACCACCACAGAAATAGGGGGGACCACTTTCAGAGAAGAGAAGAAAGAAAAGAAAAACAATACCAGCAAATATATAACATAATTCAGTCAGCAAATATATAAAATAATTAAATCAGGCAAAAAATGAATGCAGAACTCTGAAAAGTTAAAGTGTCAAGAATTCTACTTATAAGCAATTACATTTCCAGATTGTTTGAGAGCAGTCTTCAGTCAGAATACAAGGAGTTTCTAACAGTGTATGCAGGAATTTATAAATAGGGGCTATTTTACATCAGCAAGCCTTGAGCAATCAAATAACAAAAAAACTGTTAGACCAGTTTTATAAACTTTAACACCACCACAGTAATGGGGGGGGGGGCATTTTCAGAAGAGATCAGAAACAAAAAAACAAGGCAAGCAAATATATAAAATAATTCAGTCAGCAAATATATAAAATAATTCAACCATGTAAAAATTAAGACAATTCAGAACTGTGAAAAGTTAAAGTACCAAGAATTCTATTTATCAGTGATTATAGTTCCAGCTTGTTTAAGAGCACTCTTCAGTGAGAACACAAGGAGTTTCTAGCAGTGTATGCAGGAATTTTCAAACAGTGACTATTTTACATCAGCAAACCTTGAAGCAATCAGACAACAAAAAATCGTTTTGACCAGTTTTATAAACTTAAAACCATAACAGAAATGGCAGTGGGGGTGTGCAGTTTCAGAAGAGACCAGAAACAAAAAATCAATGCTAGCAAGTATGTAAAAAATTTCAGTCAGCAAATATATAAAATAATTCATTCAGGCAAAAAATTAAGACAATGCAAAACTCTGAAAAGGTTAAGTGCAAGAATTCTATTTATCAGCAATTATATTTCCAGATTGAGAGCACTTTTTAGTCAGATGACAAGGAATTTCTAACAGTGTTTGCAGGAATTTACATTTAGGGCCTATTTTAAATCAGCAGGCCTTGAAGCAATCAAATAACAAAAACTGTAAATAAGGGCAGAACCAGTTTCAGAAGAGATCAGAAACAAATAAATTCCAGGAAATATGTAAAATAATTATGTCGGCAAATATATAAAACAATTCAGACAAAAGAATTAAGACAATGTAGAACTCTGAAAAGTTAAAGTGCCAAGAATTCTATTTGTCAGCGATTATATTTCCAGATTGTTTGAGAGCACTGTTCAGTCAAAACACAAGGAGTTTCTAACAGTGTTTCAGAAAATTACAGATGCTATTTTAAATCAGAAATACTTGAAACAATCAGATAACAGAAAAGCTGTTAGACCAGTTTTATAAATTTTAACACCTCCACAGAAATTGTGGAGGGGAACCAGTTTCGAAAGAGATCAGGAAAAAAAAAAACAATGCCAGCAAATATATAAACTTATTCAGTCAGCAAATAAATAAAATAATTCAATCAGACAAAAAAATTTAAAAAAATGCAGAACTCTGAAAAGTTAAAGTGCCAAGAATTGTACTTATCAGCGATTACATTTCCAGATTGTTTGAGAGTATTCTTCAGTCAGAACAGAAAGAGTTTCTAACAGTGTATGCAGGATTTTACAAAAGGGCTATTTTAAATCAGCCAGCCTTGAAGCAATCAGATAAAAAAAGCTGTTATACCAGTTTTATAAACATTAACACCACCACAGAAATAGGGGGGGGGGGGGCACTTTCAGACAAGATAAGAAAGAAAAAAAAATACCAGCAAATATATAACATAATTCAGTCAGCAAATATATAAAATAATTCAATCAGGCAAAAAATGAATGCAGAACTCTGAAAAGTTAAAGTGCCAATAATTCTACTTATAAGCAATTACATTTCCAGATTGTTTGAGAGCAGGCTTCAGTCGAAACACAAGGAGTTTCTAACAGTGTTTCAGAAAATTACAGATGCTATTTTAAGTCAGAAATACTTGAAGCAATCAGATAACAGAAAAGCTGTTAGACCAGTTTTATACATTTTAACACCACCACAGAAATTGTGGAGGGTAACCAGTTTCAAAAGCGATCAGGAAAAAAAAAACAATGCCAGCAAATTTATAAACTTATTCAGTCAGCAAATAAATAAAATAATTCAATCAGGCAAAAAATTAAAAAAATGCAGAACTCTGAAAAGTTAAAGTGCCAAGAATTGTACTTATCAGCGATTACATTTCCAGATTGTTTGAGAGTATTCTTTAGTCAGAACAGAAAGAGTTTCTAACAGTGTATGCAGGAATTTACAAACAGGGGCTTTTTTAAATCAGCAAACCTTGAAGCAATCAGATAACAAAATGCTGTTACACCAGTTTTATTAGTTTTTAACACCACCACAGAAATGGCAGGGTGGGGGGTCCAGTTTCAGAAGAGATCAGAAACAAACAAAAAAAAAAAACATTGCCAGCAAATATATAAAACAGTTCAGTCAGCAAATATATAAAATAATTAAATCAGGCAAAAGAATTAAGACAATGCAAAACTCTGAGAAGTTAAAGTGCCAAGAACACTAATTATCAGTGATTATATTTCCTTATTGTTTGGGAGTACTCTTCAGTCAGAACACTAGGAGTTTGTAACAGTGTATGCAGGAATTCGCTAACAGGGGCTATTTTTAATCAGCAAACCTTGAATAAAAAAAGCTGTTATACCAGTTTTATAAACTTTTACACCACCACAGAAATGGGGGGGGGGCAGTTTCAGAAGAGATCAGAAAGAAAAAAAAACAATGCCAGCAAATATATAAAATAATTCAGTCAGCAAATATATAACATAATTCGATCAAACAATTAATGCAGAACTCTTAAAAGTTAAAGTGCCAAGACTTCTACTTATCAGCGATTTTTTTCCAGATTGTTTGAAAGCACGTTTCAGTCAGAACACAAGGAGTTTCTAACAGTGTATGCAGGAATTTACAAACAGGGCTTATTCTATATCAGCAAACCTTGAAGGACTCAGATAACCCTCTCAAACTCAGGAACCCCACTCAGCCTTCCTGAAGACACTGGAGAGTATGAATGTCTCTCAAAATACCATCATATTGGGAGACTTCAACTACCCAAACATTGACTGGGAGCATTACTCAAGCCCCAACACCCTAGCCCAAAGGTTCCTAGAATTCATAAACTCAAATGCGATGGAACAACTATTCACCACTCCCACAAGAGGAGATAATATACTAGACCTGATCATCACAAACATGGGGACACAATGCTCCACACCGGAAGTATACTCCTCATTGGTGAGATCAGACCATAAATTAATCTCACTGGAAATCCACATCCCGCCCCCACACCCAGCACAAAAGACCACAGTGAAGAATTTCTCAAAAGCTGACTTCACACTTCTTAAGACTGAAGTGGTATCCTTCAAGGCCACTGGGCCAGTGGAAACCACAGCCCACACCGCTGAATCCTTTATAAACGCTTTCTACGGACACCTTCAAGAATGCATGGATCATGCAATCCCAAATAAAACCAAGACCCATTCCCCCAAAGGCAGGCGTCCTGTCTGGTGGACCCCAGCCATTAACAAGCTTTACAACAGGATGAGGAAGCTACTACATGACAGAGCAAAATCCCCAAAAGGGAAGGCATCTCTGATCAGTACTAGCAAAAAACTACGATCACTCATAAAATCATCCAAGGCCAACTTTGAGAGAAAAATCGCAAAAGACACTAAAGACAATCACAAGGCCTTCTTTAGGTATGTTAGAAACCTGGGTGGAAACTCCCAGATATGCTCAGAGTTAGTCCAAAATGACAAAAAATACACTGAACCCACAGACATTGCCAACATACTGGCAGACAGGGTCAGTGCAAATTTCTCCCCCCTCCCCCCCAAAAGGAGAAATATCTATCCCAGAAGAGTGTAGCTTCCTTACCATCTCAGATGCCCAGGTGAGAGCTGCCCTCTCCAAAGCTAAAAACACAGCATCAGTGGGACCAGACGGTGTCCCGGGTTGCGTGCTACATGAACTCCAAGAGGAACTAAACCCGCACATAAGGCTGCTGTTTAATCTTTGCCTTACTACAGGATACGTACCCAAAGAATGGCATACAGCAACAGTGGTCCCACTCCACAAAGGAGGTGCTTCTACGGACCCTGGAAATTACCGCCCCATAAGCAGCGAACCTGGTCTGCAAAGCTATGGAGAGGATCATTATGGAACTCATAAACAAAGACATTGGGGACCTACAGACACTGGATCCTACCCAATTCGGCTTTGTCAAGGGCAGATCCTGCCTTTTGAACCTGTTCGACTTTTTTGAAACAGTCACTAAGGCCATTGATGAGGGTAAGGCAGTTCACACAGCCTACCTTGATCTTGCAAAAGCCTTCAACACAATACCCCACTCGGGCATCATAGACAAGCTCACCAGCTTAAATGTAAACCCATATGTCATAAGATGGGTTGCAAACTAGCTCAAGGACAGAACCCACAAGGTCAGAATTGCTGGAGCCATGTCAGACTCTAAGCTAGTCACAAGCGGTGTCCCACAGGGCTCGGTCCTGGGACCCATCTTGTTCGGCATTTATTTTTCCGAGGTGCAAGCAAACATAGGAGGATTGTGGCTGACAAAGTTCGCAGATGACTGCAAACTGGGCGCCATAATTGATACTCCAGCGGACACAAGCATCCTTCAGAAAGGCCTCATAGAAACGGATAACTGGTGCCAGAGCCATGGCCTTAAACTGAACACCAAAAAATGTATAGTCATACCCTTTGGGAAAAACAAAGTACCCACAAATTACCACATAAGTGGTAATCCATTAAGTACAGATGAAGTAATCAGGGACCTAGGGACCCAAGTTGACAGTAACCTCTCATTTGACACTCACATTGCCAAGGTGGTTAGGAAGACCTTCTATATTACCCACCTTATCATGAAAGGATTCACATCTAGATCAAGAGAGGTCATTGTGCCCCTATACTCTTCCCTTATCAGGCCCATAATTGAGTACAATGCCCCATTTGGGATGTACCTTACCCGACACCTGCAGCAGTTAGAAAGACCCCAAAAGTACCTCACCAAGAGGATCAAGGGTCTCAAACATATGTCATATGCTGCCCGGCTGAAGAAACTCCAGCTCTATTTAGTCGCATACCGCCTACTCAGAGGCGATCTATGCCTGACATACAAGGCCATGTCCAATCCGGAATTAATGGACATGCTCCACCTCAGAAAATCCAAATCCACCAGAGCCACGAGAGCAAGAGATTTGAACCTCAACACAGAAATAAATAGGACGTGCTGGAGGGACAGATTCATAACCCAGAGGCTCCCTACACTCTGGAACAGAATCCCAGTCCATGTTAGGCACAGCCCCTCACTGACTCTCTTCAAGAGAAATCTTGACGAGTGGATGGGAGGTCGTAGGTTTACCCAGGGGGTCATCTCTGTGTCACTACTAGACAGAGGCACAGTAAACTAAACCCTAAATGAGCATAGTATTCTCATTCCAAGGGGTGGCGAAAGCCACACACACTTTGTCTAGGCTTATAAATGCCCTAGGGCAGATAGCCTAGTATGAACCTATGAACCTATAACAATAAAAGCTGTTAGGCTAGTTTTATAAACTTTAACATCACCAAAGAAATATGGGGAAGTAGTTTCAGAAGAGGTTAAAAAAAAATGCCAACAAATATATAAAATAATCCAGTCAGCAAATAAATAAAACAATCCAATCAGGCAAAAAATAAAGACATTGCAGAACTCTGAAAAGTTAAAGTGCCAAGACTTCTATTTCTCAGTGATTATATTTCCAGATTGTTTGAGAGCACTCTTCAATCAGAACAAAAGGAGTGTCTAACAGTGTATGCAGGAATTTGCTAACAGGGGCTATTTTAAATCAGCAAACCTTGAAGCAATCATATAAAAAAAGCTGTTATACCAGTTTTATAAACTTTTACACCACCACATGAATGGGGGAGGGGGACAAGTTTCAGAAAAGATCAGGAACAAAAAAAAAAAAACAATGGCAGTAAATATATAAAAGAGTTCAGTCAGCAGATATATAAGTAATTAAATCAGGCAAAAAAAGTAAGACAATGCAGATCTACAAGAAGTTAAAGTGCCAAGAATTCTACTTATCAGCTATTATATTTCCATATATTTTGAGAAAACTCTTCAGTCAGAGCACAAGGAGTTTTCAACAGTGTATGCAGGATTTTACAAAAGGGCTATTTAAATCAGCCAGCCTTGAAGCAATCAGATAAGAAAAGCTGTTATACCAGTTTTATAAACATTAACACCACCACAGAAATAGGGGGGACCACTTTCAGACAAGATAAGAAAGAAAAAAAAACAATACCAGCAAATATATAACATAATTCAGTCAGAAAATATATAAAATAATTCAATCAGGCAAAAAATTAATGCAGAACTCTGAAAAGTTAAAGTGCCAAGAATTCTACTTATAAGCAATTACATTTCCAGATTGTTTGAGAGCAGTCTTCAGTCAGAATACAAGGAGTTTCTAACAGTGTATGCAGGAATTTATAAATAGGGGCTATTTTACATCAGCAAGCCTTGAGCAATCAGATAACAAAAAAACTGTTAGACCAGTTTTATAAACTTTAACACCACCAAGGTAATGGGGGGGGGGCATTTTCAGAAGAGATCAGAAACAAAAAAACAAGGCAAGCAAATATATAAAATAAGTCAGTCAGCAAATATATAAAATAATTCAATCATGTAAAAATTAAGACAATGCAAAACTGTGAAAAGCTAAAGTACCAAGAATTTTATTTATCAGTGATTATAGTTCCAGCTTGTTTAAGAGCACTCTTCAGTGAGAACACAAGGAGTTTCTAACAGTGTATGTAGGAATTTTCAAACAGTGGCTATTTTACATCAGCAAACCTTGAAGCAATCAGACAACAAAAAAGCTTTTTGACCAGTTTTATAAACTTAGAACCATCACAGAAATGGCAGTAGGGGTGTGCAGTTTCAGAAGAGATCAGAAACAAAAAATCAATGCTAGCAAATATATAAAAAATTTCAGTCAGCAAATACATAAAATAATTCAGGCAAAAAATTAAGACAATGCAGAACTCTGAAAAGGTTAAGTGCCAAGAATTCTACTTATCAGCAATTATATTTCCAGATTGTTTGAGAGCATGTTTTAGTCAGACGACAAGGAATTTCTAACAGTGTTTGCAGGAATTTACATTTAGGGCCTATTTTAAATCAGCAGGCCTTGAAGCAATCAAATAACAAAAACTGTAAATAAGGGCAGAACCAGTTTCAGAAGAGATCAGAAACAAATAAATTCCAGGAAATATGTAAAATAATTCAGTCAGCAAATATATAAAACAATTCAATCAGACAAAAAAATTAAGACAATATAGAACTCTGAAAAGTTAAAGTGCCAAGAATTCTATTTGTCAGCGATTATATTTCCAGATTGTTTGAGAGCACTGTTCAGTCAAAACACAAGGAGTTTCTAACAGTGTTTCAGAAAATTACAGATGCTATTTTAAATCAGAAATACTTGAAACAATCAGATAACAGAAAAGCTGTTAGACCAGTTTTATAAATTTTAACACCACCACAGAAATTGTGGAGGGGAACCAGTTTCAAAAGAGATCAGGAAAAAAAACAATGCCAGCAAATATATAAACTTATTCAGTCAGCAAATAAATAAAATAATTCAATCAGGCAAAAAATTTAAAAAATGCAGAACTCTGAAAAGTTAAAGTGCCAAGAATTGTACTTATCAGCGATTACATTTCCAGATTGATTTGAGAGTATTCTTCAGTCAGAACACAAAGAGTTTCTAACAGTGTATGCAGGAATTTACAAACAGGGGCTTTTTTAAATCAGCAAACCTTGAAGCAATCAGATAACAAAAATGCTGTTACACCAGTTTTATTACTTTTTAACAACACCACCACAGAAATGGCAGGGCGGGGGGTCCAGTTTCAGAAGAGATCAGAAACAAACAAAAAAAAAAACATTGCCAGCAAATCTATAAAACAGTTCAGTCAGCAAATATATAAAATAATTAAATCAGGCAAAAGAATTAAGACAATGCAAAACTCTGAGAAGTTAAAGTGCCAAGAACACTAATTATCAGTGATTATATTTCCTTATTGTTTGGGAGTACTCTTCAGTCAGAACACTAGGAGTTTGTAACAGTGTATGCAGGGATTCGCTAACAGGGGCTATTTTTAATCAGCAAACCTTGAAGCAATCAGATAAAAAAGCTGTTATACCTGTTTTATAAATTTTTACACCACCACAGAAATGGGGGGGGGGGGGACCAGTTTCAGAAGAGATCAGAAAGAAAAAAAACAATGCCAGCAAATATATAAAATAATTCAGTCAGCAAATATATAACATAATTCGATCAAACAATTAATGCAGAACTCTTAAAAGTTAAAGTGCCAAGACTTCTACTTATCAGCAATTTTTTTCCAGATTGTTTGAAAGCACTTTTCAGTCAGAACACAAGGAGTTTCTAACAGTGTATGCAGGAATTTACAAACAAGGCTTATTCTATATCAGCAAACCTTGAAGGACTCAGATAACAATAAAAGCTGTTAGGCTAGTTTTATAAACTTTAACATCACCAAAGAAATAAGGGGAAGCAGTTTCAGAAGAGGTTAAAAACAAAAAAATGCCAACAAATATATAAAATAATTCAGTCAGCAAATAAATAAAACAATTCAATCAGGAAAAAAATAAAGACAATGCAGAACTCTGAAAAGTTAAAGTGCCAAGACTTCTATTTATCAGCGATTATATTTCCAGATTGTTTGAGAGCACTCTTCAATCAGAACAAAAGGAGTTTCTAACAGTGTATGCAGGAATTTGCTAACAGGGGCTATTTTAAATCAGCAAACCTTGAAGCAATCATATAAAAAAAGCTGTTATACCAGTTTTATAAATTGTTACACCACCACATGAATGGGGGAGGGGGGCAAATTTCAGAAAAGATCAGAAACAAAAAAAAACAATGCCAGCAAATATATAAAAGAGTTCAGTCAGCAGATATATAATTAATTCAATCAGGCAAAAAAAGTCAGACAATGCAGATCTATAAGAAGTTAAGTGCCAAGAATTCTACTTATCAGTGATTATATTTCCATATATTTTGAGAAAACTCTTCAGTCAGAGCACAAGGAGTTTTCAACAGTGTATGCAGGATTTTACAAAAGGGCTATTTTAAATCAGCCAGCCTTGAAGCAATCAGATAAGAAAAGCTGTTATAGCAGTTTTATAAACATTAACACCACCACAGAAATAGGGGGGACCACTTTCAGACAAGATAAGAAAGAAAAAAAAAAACATTACCAGCAAATATATAACATAATTCAGTCAGCAAATATATAAAATAATTCAATCAAGCAAACAATGAATGCAGAACTCTGAAAAGTTAAAGTGCCAAGAATTCTACTTATCAGCAATTATATTTCCAGATTGTTTGAGAGCAGTCTTCAGTTAGAACACAAAGAGTTTCTAACAGTGTATGCAGGAATTTCCAAACAGGGGTTATTTTAAATCAGTAAGCCTTGAAAGAATCAGATAACAAGAAAGCTGTCAGACCATGTTTTATAAATTTTAACACCACCACAGAAATAGGGGTGGAACCAGTTTCAGCAGAGATCAGAAATGAAATAAACAATGCCAGCAAATATATACTATAATTCAGTAAGCAAATATATAAAATAATTCAATCAGGCAAAAAATTAATACAATGCAGAACTCTGAAAAGTTAAAGTGCCAGGAATTCTACTTATCAGCAATTATATTTCCAGATTGTTTGAGAGTACTCTTCAGTTAGAATACAAGGAGTTTCTAATACTGTATGGAGGAATTTGCAAATAGGGGCTATTTTAATTCAGCAAACATTGAAACAATCAGATAACAAAAAAGCTGTTAGACCAGTTTTATAAACTTTAACACCAGCACAGAAATGGGGGGGGGGGGGCTTCAGAAGAGATCAGAAACAAAAAAGCAATGCCAACAAATATATAAGACAGTTCAGTCATCAAATATATAAAGTAATTCAATCAGTCAAAAGATTAAGACAATTCAGAACTCTAAGAAGTTAAAGTGCAAAGAATTATACTTATCAGCGATTATATTTCCAGATTGTTTAAGAGCACTCTTCAGTCAGAACACAAGGAGTTTCTAACAGTGTATCCAGGAATTTACAAATGGGATATCTAAGTCAGCAGGCCGTGAAGCAATAAGATAACAAAAAAGCTGTTACAACAGTTTTATTAGTTTTTAACACCACCACCACCACAGAAATGGGGAGGAACCAGTTTCAGAAGAGATCAGAAAGGAAAAAAAATCAATGCCAGCAAATATATAAAATAATTCAGTCAGCAAATATATAACATAATTTAATCAAACAATTAATGCAGAACTCTTAAAAGTTAATGTGCCAGAAATTCTAATTATAAGTGATTATATTTCCAGATTGTTTGAGAGCACTCTTCAGTCAGAAGACAAGGAGTTTCTAACAGTGTATGCAGGAATTTATAAACAGGGCTATTTTAAATAAGCAAGCCTTGAAAAATCAGATAACAAAAAACTGTTAGACCAGTTTTATAAACTTTAACACCACCACAGAAATGTGTGTGTGTGTGTGTGGGGGGGGGGGGGCATTTTCAGAAGCGATCAGAAGCAAAAAACAATGCCAGCAAATTTATAAAATAATTCTTTCAGCAAATATATAAAATAATCCAATCAGGCAAAATATTAATACAGAACTCTGAAAAGTTAAATTGCCATGAATTCTACTTATCAGTGAGTATATTTCCAGATTGTTTGAGAACACTCTTCAGTCAGAACACAAGGAGTTTCTAACAGTGTATGCAGGAATTTCCAAACAGGGGCTATTTTAAATCAGCAAGCCTTGAAGCAATAAGATAACACAAAAGCTGTTAGACCAGTTTTATAAACATTAACACTGCCACAGAAATAGGGGGAGTGGGGTGAGAACCAGTTTCAGAAGAGATCAGAAACAAAAAAACAATGCCAGCAAATATATAAAACAATTCAGTCAGAAAATATATAAAATAACTCAATCATTCAAAAAATGATGACAATGCAAAACTCTGAAAAGTTAAAGTACCAAGACTTCTACTTGTCAGCGATTATATTTCCAGATTGTTTAAGAGCACTCTTCAGTCAGAACACAATGATTTTCTAACTGTGTATGCACGAATTTACAAACAGTGGCTATTTTAAATCAGCAAGCCTTGAAGGAATCAGATAACAAAAAAGCTGTTAGACCAGTTTTATAAACTTTAACACCACCACAGAAATAGGGGGGAGGCCATTTTCAGAAGAGATCAGAAACAAAAAAAAAATGCCAGCAAATATGTAAAATAATTCAGTCAGCAAATATATAAAATAATCAGGCAAAAACTGAATACAGTACAGAACTCTGAAAAGTTAAAGTACCAAGAATTCTACTTATCAGTGATTATATTTCCAGATTATTTGAGAGCATTCTTCAGTCAGAACACAAGGAGTTTCTAACTGGCTAATACATAGTTTCCGGATGTACACTATGAGAACTTCTCATTCGCATAACTCATTTAAAAGTACAAATCTTTCTCTTTATCTCTCTCTCTCTCTGTCTCTGTGTAGAAAGCTATATTTATTTGTGTGTGTGTGTCTACACACGTACACACACACACTGTCACTCATGCCTACATCTCTCTCTTTCACTATATATATATATATATATATATATATATATATATATATATATATATATATATATATATATATATGTATATATATATATATATATATATATATATATGTGTGTGTGTGTGTGTACATATATACATATGTATATATATATATATATATATATATATATATATATATATATATATATATATATATATATATATATATATATATATATATATATGTATGGGTCTAGGGCATTTCACTGAATGCACATTTCACTGAAAGTCAAATTAGTGTGCACTTTTTACTGAAAGCTCAATTCACTGAAAAGTCAATTCACTGAAACACATTTCAATGAAAGTTGTATATGGCCTTTTCTCCACTGTAGTGTGACCCTAGAGTTAGTA
>NC_056745.1:725919511-726102011 GCF_019279795.1 Protopterus annectens
TACCTTATATAGCACCCAGTGAAGTTCCCAAATCCAGCACCCCTTAAAAAAAAGAAAATTCCTCTTTATGATTTGAAAACCATAAAAAAGTATTTTGCTTTAAAGTAGAGCAAACCACTTGCTACATATATCAAGCACAAAACTCTCAACCTCTTAGAGCAAGAAATCTGGACAAAGCCATAAATAAAAGTGAGACAAAGGCCCAAACAATGGGGCAGTTTTTAAATACTGCTCTTATAAACTTGGAAAGTTGAAAGAATGACAGGTTTTGCATTAACATCAATTTTCTGAAGGGTATGAAATCTGAAACTAAAATGTCTGTCATTATTTTTCTAACTTCAGTCTTTAATGATTTGCCACTAATTTGCCAGAAAAACACAATTTTATGAAAAATAGACCAAAAATATGAGGCAAAAAATCTGGACATTCTGTGAAAATCTGTACAGTTGAGAGGTATGGTCAAGCAACTTGGTACAGTTACATTACCGCACACAAACAGCTTCAGTGCTTCAGCTTTGACTGGAAATACAATATTGGTATTCTATTCTGAATGCCAGTACCAATACCACATCATTGCCAATTGCCAGTTATGTTCCCTAAAACCAGCATTATGATCACTGCATGTCAGAGTATGGGAAATAATCCAAGGTACAATGACCTCAAACTTAGAATAGCTACATCAAACAAATGGGTGCTTTATTTCCACCCCTTTCACCCTGCCCTAGATATGCCTCTCCACTGGTATATTCTGTGCTAACCATTTTAAATGTAGAGACTTGGAACTGTTGGCTCTGAAACAGTGATATTGGATGTATAAGAATAACTATATATTCCGAGTTTATTTTTTTTTTGTATTTTTTTTAATTTTCATCCTTGCAGCTGGCCATCAGCTGCTACCAGCTTTTTTCTTAAACACTGGGTCTACAAGACCCACCTTAGGCTCTTCTGGTCTTAACCCGACCCAAGTCAGGGTCTGGTGAGGAGATCAAAGACTGATGTGGAGTGTGCCTTGCAGCAGCCTTGTGAGTTCTGTAATTTCTGTCTTCCAGAGATGCCCGAGTACTCACACACATATGTAACCTTCTGACTAAGCTGTATACCTCTCATGCAGCGTAGAGCTTGCCAGGGTTTAATGCCATTTTACTCCAACAAGCCTAGGCCATCTCCATCCACCCAAGACAGGCGAGCCAACATTGGCTGCTCACTTACATCTCCCCCCTGCAGACCCTCCAGTGCATGTGCCACTAATAGAGCATGGGTCATATGGGATGCAGTAATGGCTTAATCTCTCTGCAACATGTTTTGAGATCAGTGTACTTTGGTGTATTTCCCATACTCATGCAGTGATCTTAAAGTTGGTATTTATAAGTGGCAATGATGTGAGGATGCAAACCCACATTGGGTGGGTACAGGAGGCTTGTGCGTCTGAAAAAAAAAATAATTATGATAATAATAAAAGGAGAGCAACAAGTTTCAGTGTTCACTGTTCTTCTTCATATGTACTGTTTATTTCTGATAAGTTGGGGACTTTCAGTTTCAGTTTTCAAAACCATTGGAAATTACCCTTGGAAGCAACATTCTGCAGGTACTCCACCTGCTTGAAGGGGGTCGTTAGAGGGTTTTGTAGTAAGTGATATTATTGAATCTTTGTTTCTTGGAAGTATTGTGTACATATTGTGGCAGAGTGGTTTATGTCCATAGAAAGTGCACTATTTGTGGTTTTAGCATATCTGCTGTTTGTGTTGCTTTCAGCCCTAGGAATGGGAACTGCAGAGGGTCTGAGGCATACAAAACGGGCAGACAAATAAAGAGAAACTCACCATGACAACTGAGAGCAAGCAGGTGTGTCTTGGAATATTTTAGGACCACTGCCTGTAGAGGATATCAGATTCCTGATTCCTTACCTTTGGGTCATGAGAGAATGTTTCGAAGTGGAATCTCCAGAGAGCTCTGTGATATGGATGAAGGCTGCATGGAGAAACATACCTAAAACCTGAATAGGAGCAGTTATCCTCTATAATTATTTGCCTTGCAAAGATGAAGAAATTACCCATGCTAGTCTGAGGAAATGTTGAAAGGTACTTGTAAGCAGTGTTTTACTTGTCTGGTCAACTTTGGGCAACAGCCAAGTATTCTTTTGCTTTCTAGGCAGCTTCAGAAAGAAGTCATGTGCTGTTTGTTTTCTTGCCAACTCTAGAAAAAAGCCTACAATTATAATGACTGAATTGTATGCCACAGATTTCTTTTCTCACGTTTTCTTTGAGAAAGCACAAGAAAAAAGTTTAGACAAAAGTACTTTCAGCAAAAATCTAAAAAAAATCTTTTTTTTTTTTTTGCAGGGGGTTAAGCCCCACTGTACCTCAACTTCTACCAAACTTAAATATACCTGCTGCAAGGTTGCACAACAATGTAGTAAAGAGAATCTTCCACTATCACCAAAAGTGCTTTTGGTTAATTTTTTGTAGCCAATTTGCCCTAGACTGAATAATCTTTGTTAGAATTACATGTTCCCTATTTTAAGCACTGTTAAATGTTAGATCAATGAAAAATGTAAAAGAATGACTTGTTTTCTGTGATTCTGCAGATAGTTACCTGAAAGCTAGTGCTCTGCTTAATATTCTTGCTCCACACGATAAACTTATTTATTTTACATTTGTTTACCGGGAAAGTCCAACTGGATATAGGTCTTTTTTCAGTGGAGGCCTGGGGAGAAAAGCTCCACATACAATATAAAACATTAACAACTGACAATTATAAACATATAACACATTTTGAAAAACATCAGAAAAATGTTATAGTAGCAGGAAATTACTAATCATAACAATTCCTAAGTACATTTACATCATTAGGAATATCATGTGGTTTCCAGGGTACCAATCTAATTAGATCAATCAGACTAATCTGGGTCATCGCAGTTACAGAGCCAAGAATGCAACAGATGGGATTTTAAGGCTATTTTAAAGTAAGTAGTGGAAGTTGAAGCAGTGATGTTGGTGAGAAGGCTATTCCAGTGTTTGGCAATAATGTAGCTAAAGAGGGACATACCTGCAGAGTTATTAACTTTGGTCACATCTAAAAGGAGCTTTTGATTAGATGTTAGGAATAAATAAATAAATAAAATTTAAATAAATAAAAGAATGCATTCTTACTAAGTGAATCTTACATCTTAAAGTTACTGACTATTAAGTCCTGAAAGGTCCTCCTTGAGTCTGTGATAAATTGTATGAAGCATAAAAACTCTTGCCCTCATAATGGATATTCTCTATGAAAATCCTATGGCAGTGTGAAAGGCTTCCTTTGAGAAGGCATTTTCTCTTTGTGAACTTATTTATTATTTATTTATTTATTTCAGTTTGATTACTGGGGAAGTCCACTGGGCCAGTGGTGTGCCCATTTTCTGTGGAGGCCCGGGGAGAAAAGCTCCAATAAGCAATATGGTTACAAAGGTTACATAATGCAATGGTAAGTACATACATATATGGATACAAAGGTTCCATAATGCAATGGTAAATACATATATGCAATCAGGTACAGGTGGATAAATTGACATTGAAATACAATTTTGACATAGGTAGCACAGTTTGTAGGTATTTACATTCAGGGCAGTAAGTTTAGACTGACTGGACAATAAGCATCTGTGAATTACTTGATATTTACAATATATACAATACTTGGAGTCAAGAGAGAGAAGATGCTTAGTCTGAGTATGTTAGCTTAGGTTTAATTAGGAGAATAGAAAAAGAGGTAATAGTGCAGAGAAGAGCAGGAGTATGGAGAGCTCACAGGGGAAATTCTTAAGATTGTTATGTAGGGTGAAAGCAGGAACATTTACGTTTAGTGGATAGGTAAGAGAAAAGTAAGGTTTTGAAGGATTCAGAGTTAGGTGTAGTCCTGAGTTAAGGAGGGAGAGAGTTCCATTTTTGCCTACAGTGAAAGAGAGAAGGAGTTGGCCTGCAGGGCATTTGGGTTTCTGGACAGAGATTAAATTTTGATGTTCAGATCTCAGAGATCTGGTTAGGATGTAAGGGGGAAGGATGCTTGCTAAGGCTGGGCATTTATCTGGATAGAATATTAATGTGTGCACGGTGGTTAGTTGGAAATAGTCTAGGAGGTTTGAGAGTTCCAGCCAGTTCAGAGATTGTAGGGTTAGGCAGTGGTGAGTAGAGGTTTTGGATTTAGTTGCGAATTTGGAGATTTTATTATAGCAAGTTTTGAGTTTAGAGGTGTTGGAAGAAGATAGGTTAGTTAGTAGAGGGGCTCCATATAATAGAGAGGGTAGGAGGTAGGTATTAGCAATAGTTTGCCTTGCGGAGTTGGAGAGAAAGCGATTATTTCTATAGAGCATGCCTAGCTTTTGATGGGTTTTCTTTATGTTTTGTTGGATGTGGATATCAAATTTAAGGTGTTTGTCTATGGTAATGCCGAGGAGTTTTGCAGAAGGGACCACTTCTATGGCAGAGTTGCTTTGGCTAAGGACTTTGAAAGCATTCTTGTCAAAGGAGAAATTTCTGGAGGGAGGAAAGAGAAGTATTTTGGATTTATTAGAGTTGAGAGAGAGATGGTTTTGGTGCATCCAGTTTTCAGTAGTGGAAAAAGCTGTTTAAGTTTTAGTCAGGAGTTCAGGTAGGTTGGAGGCGGCACAGACTAAGGTAGAGTCGTCTGCATATTGGATAACTGTCGTATCAGGGATGATTGAGTGAAAGTTGTTAATGAAAATGTTGAAAAGCATGGGTCCGAGGATGGACCCCTGGGGAACACTGGTGGGTGTTGGCAAGAAGGAGGAGGTAGAGTTCTTCCATCTGACAGCTTGAGATCTATCAGATAGGTAGCTGGAGAACCAAGAAAGGGTATCAGGGGAGAGATGAAGGTTGGAGAGATGAAAGAGAAGGTGCTTGTGGGAGATGGTATCAAAGGCTTTGGAAAGGTGTAGCAGTACTGTGGATACTAGTAATCCAGAATCACATGCTCGATTTACTGTGTCCAAGAAGGATAGTAAGGCAGTAGTGGTGCTGTGGCCAGGGCGGAAGCCATGCTGGGTAGGAGTTATGAGGAGATTCTGAGTTAAAAAAGGCATAAGTTGGTGATGGACAAATTTTTCAAGTATTTTGATAATGGTGAGAGTAGGGCAATTGGGCAGAAATTAGAGATATTGTAGTTTTTGCCTCCTTTGTGAAGAGGTAGAATGAAGGCAGATTGCCAAAGTTTGGGTACATAAGACTCTTGTAAAGATCTGTTAATTAGGATGCTGATAGGGAGAGCAATACCATCAGCAGCGGATTTGGGGAAGGAGGAGGGTAAGTTGTCCGAGGCATTTGAGCAAGGCTTTAGTTTTGATAGGAGTCTTTTTATGAAAGTAGTTGGTACAGGTTTGAGTTGGAAATTAAGCATACAGTTATTAGGGGTGCTGGGAGTAGAGGAAAGAGAGTTGGATAGATTATTGTCGGGAAAAGATTTGGTTAGATTAGCTATGGATTCTGTAAAAAATGTGTTGAAGTGAGAGCTTAGTTCTGAGTCAGTTAAGCTAGGGTCAGGGCAGGGATTATTCCTGGATCCTGGGTGGAGTAGGGAATTAATAGATTTCCAGAATTGTTTTGGGTTCTTGTTATTGTTGGATTGAAGTTTATTGTAGTAGTTTTTTTTTGTCTGAGGTGATTAACTTATGTCAACCTTAATGTAACAATGTCCTGTAATTTGTTTTGACTATTACTATATATTGTAATCTTTGTCACTACTAATGCTTGGAGCTTTTCTCTCCAGGCCTCTACTGAAAATGGACATATATCCAGTTAGACTAGCCCGGTCAACAAATGTAAAATAAATAAAATAAATAAATAAAAATTAGTTTCTTTACTTGGTTGCGGAGATGGGTGTATTGAAGCAAGGTAGAAGGCATCTTATTTTTTGGTAGAGCTTCCAGGATTTGTCCCTGCAGTGCATGATTTGTTTAGTTTCTTTGGATAGCCAAGGAGCAGAATTAGTCTTGATTCGTTTGTTTCTTGGTGGGACTTAGGAGTTGAGGGTTTTCAGGAAGATAGAGTTAAAATATTCTACTGCATTGTCAAGGGGAAGAGTATATAGGATTTGCCAGTTTATATATATTTAAAAGTGTTTGAGAAATTTGAGGGGTTGAAGTTGCTGAGATTGCGAGTGTGGATATAGTGGTGTTGGTGTTTAGTATTGTTGGTTGAGCGATGTATGAAAGCAGGGAGATGGTCACTGAATGTGTCTGGGATAGTACCAGAGAGAGTTATTTTATTAGGATGGGAGACTAGGACCCAGTCGATGATGGATCCTGGGGGGTGGTGTTTGTTAGGGCGAGTAGTTGTATGAATTACTTGGGAGAAATTGTAGAGGTTGATGAATAAGGAGGGGGAAGGTGAGCTGATTTTATTCCAATCAATATTAACATTGCCTAGAATTTAGGTTTCGAATTTTATTTTAGTTGAGGCCCAGTGAAGAATATTTTCAAGGGCAGAGATGTTGTCACCTGGGGAAATATATAGGGAGATAATGCAGATATTTTTATGTTTATTTAATTGTAGAAGACAAGCGGTTAGTTCAGTATTTTTGAATTTTGGAATTGGAGTTTGTAGAGGGATTAGTGAGAGAAGGTTGGAGTAGATTAGAGCAGAGCCTCCACCTTTTCTGTTTAAACGGTCACTTCTATGGATTTGGAATCCAGGTGGTAGGATTTCGGAGTCAGCGATATGGGGTTTTAGCCAGATTTCTGAGATGGCTAGGATGTCAGGTTGGTTGTGGGAAATCCAAGCTTGTATTTGGTGTATTTTGTTATTAAGGCTTTGGGCATTTGTGGTAAAGAACTTAAGGGTGTTAGGAGAGGAAGTAGAAGAAGAAGAAGGAGGGGGGAGAATGGATGTGTGTAATGGAAGAAGTGGGGGTGGGGAGGAGTTTGTTGTGAGGCAAGGGCCAGGGTTAGGATGGATATCTCCAGATAAGGCTAGGTCATTATTGGGAATAACTTTTAGCTTTTTGGGTTTATTGAGAAGGAAGCTGTTTGGGGCTAGTAGTGATTTAAGAGTGAATGTATTTGTTGTGGTGGAGAAGAGTTTGGGGTGGAATAGATGCAGTAGGCTAGGAGAAATAAGAGAGGATATTATTGTATGGAAGTGGGTTGCTAGAAATGGTTTTGGGTGAGTGCATGGGATGGTTTGAGTAGGAGGTAGGCATAGGGGTGTTTTGGAAGAGTAAGAAGTAGCAAAATAAAGAGGAATTAGTAGCACAAGAAGGGAGCATGGGACAAGGATAGTATAAATGGTATGGGAGGACATACTTGTAGAATGTGAGGAAAATGAAGGGAGAGATGTTTGAGGAAGTTTACAGGTTAATTGAGGAGAAGAGGTAGAGGAAGTAGAAGGGGACGTAAGTCTTTACAGGGAGAGAGAGAGACTGAGTAAGGAGGGCAGGGTGGGTCAAGTGGGGTTGGGATTAGTAGGAAAGGGAGGGGTGGTAAGGAGAGGATAGTGATTAGTTAATTGGTTTGGGTGGGAGGGGTTAGTTAGAAATAAATGTAGAGGTACTGGGGGGTGTGTGGGAATTGGGGGCAGGGTAGGGGAGCTGAGTGAGCCAGTAGGGTGAATGGAGCGGGAAGAGCCAAAGGAAGGAGAAAATGGGAGGAAAACAATCAGTAGAGTGTGACAGCCAGAAGGGAAGTTTGCACAGTTATGCTAAGTAAAAAGACTGACAGCAAGTTAGAGTTGTGGTTGGAAATGAAAGAGAAATAACAGTAGAAGAAGGTCAGAGGCTATGAGGGATAGGGATGTGTAAATGTAGAGTGGAGAAGTGGAATGGGTATTCCAAGGAGAATAGTGAAACTGAGATCAGTAAAAGAGTTATCTAAGAAGTAAATGGGTGAGATAAGGAGAGGAGTAGGAAAGAAGCTAGAGACAGCAGAATGGTGGAAGAGCCCCACCTAGTGGGCAGTCAGTTTAATACAACAGAGAGCCCTGTAGGGGAAAATCCTGTTAGGTGAAAGGAGGGAGCTTACGTACAACAAGAGTGGGGGTAGAGAAATACAGAGGGGGAGTAAGGTTATTTTAAAGGACAGGAAGAAGCAAAAATATGTAAAATAGGGAGAGTAGGGTAATTCAGTGGGCAAGAAGAGGGAGAGCTTTGGTTGCTGGCTGACCTGGCAGGGAAGCGTACAGCTACCTACAAGAAAGTATGTACTACCGTTTTTTTGAGATTACTATAATTTTAACTGTTGTGTCTTGTACAAGATGAGGAAAATAACTGAGGCTGTGTTGCACTCTAACAAGATTTTAGAGAGCTCCACTATTGCTGTTTAGCCTGCTCTTCAAGGGGAGAGTGCAGCAGTAGAGCCTGCTCAGCCTTATTGCAGCCCTTCAGCGCATTCAGTGCTGCAGCCACTGAATGACACCTGCCCAACCTTCACAAGGGAATCTGACCAAGATCCTCTTGGCTTTCAGCAACAGAAATCCACTCTGCTGCTGTAGCCGTTCATCCCTCTAGGAACCCCAAAATCCAGTATACCAAGAAAGATGGAACCGAAAATTATATGTAAGCAAACCTGGTGATATTTAACTAATATGAGCTACAAAAGACACCCACATAGCTGAGCTGGCCAGAGTACTCCCCTAACATTTGGCTGGACCTTGAAGATGCTGATACACACTACTACCAAAAACTACAACAAGAAATACTGGCTAGGATTGGAGTTTTACCATAAGCTCAGTCCTTTTGTTTCATACCAGGAAATTTAGTGGGTCTATATTACAACGTCAAACTCATAGGAGTCCAAACATTGTAATATCAAACCCAAATGTTTGAAACACGAAAATAGCGAAGCCACAGAACACCAATTTTTTTCCCAGGGAAAAAAATCGGTGGGCCGTTTTTGCGGCTTTGCTATTTCCTCCACTGTGGTGCAATCTTGGAGTTGGTATATTTAAGTAGGGGGGTGGGGGCCACAGGCTCCCATGTTTTTGGGTTGGTGAAGCCCCCCACATTACTTTAAGTTTAAAATGTATGTGTTTTTTTTGTACTGGAGCAGCGATTTTTTTCCCTGGGGAAAAAAATTGCTGTTCTGTGTTTTCGTACCTTTTGGGTTTCGAACTTAACAGTTCGATATTACATTGTTTGAACTCCTGTAAGTTCGATAATGTAATATAGACCCCATTTAGTGAGGACAGATTAAGGTTACAAATGGCTGAGTTAATGCGTATATTGAAACTGTGACTAGACATCATGCAAACAATATAAGTAAATTTATAAAAACTTTGACTACAGATGAATTTAGAAGGCCCCCATTAATGTAAGAAAATTGGTAACCCAGGGGGACCCTAAATCTTCTGAACTGCTAGATGTTTCAGTGGAATGTCTGTTATTAACTGAAATTGCAGTCTAATTCAGACTTGCATACAGTAAGGGCTAATAATAAGCCTTTACCTAAGCATGTTTCTTTGCTTGCAAACGTGAAAATGAAATTGCCATTTGAATTGATTTGTTTTAAAATTTCTAGAAAAGGATATACTGCAAAATACTGCACAGTTACTGAGTCTGTGAAAAAAAATATTAATGAGAACCAACAAACTTTACCTGAAAGCATGCTTATCAAATGTGATAATTTTATTTATTCACTATTTGGTAACCAGGTAAGAGGGCTGGTCTACTGGCCCTTTTCTGTGATAACTTAGGATCAGAGAGCATCAACATGTAAAAAACAGAATTACAGAATATCAAATTATAGTAGTTGTCTAGTATACAGAACTGAAAACATATGAACAAATCTTTACTTTACATTTATCAGTACATTAAATTATAGTTACAGTAAGTAATGAGAATTCTACAGAAAAATGTACAATATTAACATACAGCAATGTACAGTATTTACCATATGTTTAGGGACTAGCTGTAGGGAGAAATGTATGTGTATATATATATATATATATATATGTGTGTGTATATATATATATATATATATATATATATATATATATATATATATATATATATATATATATATATATATATATATATATATATATATATATATATATATATATATATATAGTCTCTAAAATAAGTGCACATAGATTTGCTGGTGAGATGGTTTCATGACTGCTTTGTAAAGTGTTGCAATGAAATAAGGTCTGAGATTTCAGTAGATAAATTGTTCCAGACAGCAGGGCCTGATCTTGAAAGAGCTTTTTCACCTATTGCAGTTTGCACATTAAGGTGGTTACATGTAATATTTTCTTCAGTATGCCTTAGTGTGCAAGCCTGCTGCCATATGTGCAGCCTTTTCCTGAGCGAGGTGCAGTATCAAATTTTAAATTAGAGTGAACTCAAAATATATTAGGGGCTATCTGTTACTATTAGCTATTTCATTTTTTGAATAAGGTCTCAGTGGTGAGTTTTTGAGTCTAAAAAGAAGGCAAATCTGAGAATCTTATTTCAGTCATTTGAGGTTTATGACTGTTGGTTCCTGAATGTAAGGCAATAAAGGGTAGACACATTTTTGACTATTGCTTTTCTGGCTATTGGAGATAGGAGATGAGAAATGTTGTAGCATAACTTAAACTGGGACAGCATCTTCTTTACAATCCTATCAGTGTGCTTTCAAAAGTAAAATAGGTCCAGAATAAATAAGTCCAAGGTACTTGCATTCTAAAATGATTGGTAACATTTTACTCTTTAGGTAATGGGTGGAGAGAGTTGGAGAAAGGGTGAAAGATACCGGGGCAAAGATCATCAAGTTTATTTTTGGGGGTGGTAAGGAGCTCATTAGTGTAAGACCATTGGCATACTTCAGAAAATGATTTTGTGGCTTGAATTATACAGATGATTGCAGCTTGCATGATTCCAGGAGTAGTATATCCTCTATGTATAGCACATAATCTCTACTTGAAAAGGATTTCAGTAATATTGATAAACAGAGAAAAGAGTAGAGGTCCAAGAACAGAACCATATGGACCACATATATTAACGTTTCCAATGTATTGATTATTGAAGTTGTCATGGATGATTTTGTTGGAGTGGGAATTCTGAAACCAGTTGACAATATTATCACCAGAGTTGACTCACTTTAGTTTATTAAATAGTAATTTATGTTTGGCCATCTCAAAGGCTTGAGTCATTTCAACAAAAATACTTACTGCACTCAGACCATCATTTATGATGGTGTATGTGGCAGTGAGCAAGGCTGTATTTCTACTAAATGCATTGCAGAAACCATATTGGTCATAGCTGTTTGTGTTTGGATAATTGATTGTACACCAACTTTTTAATGATTTTAGTGATAGGAGACAGATTAGAGATTGGTCTGAAGTCTTTGAAGTCTTTTAGTGCTGAAATGTTTGGAAGAGCAATAATTTTGGAGTGTTCAAAGAAAGAAGAGATTGATCTTGTAGATAATGATAGATTAAGAATGTGCAACAGTGTTTATTCAAGTTTGCCTGCTACATTTTTGAGGAATTTGTGATGTAAAGGAATGAATCTAGCTGAAGATTGGCTACTTTTTAGTAGATTTTCCATTTAACTATTAGAATCTGCTCTTCCTACATGTGCTGTTACTAAACATGTTTATCATATAGCAAGAGCAGAAGAGTAAACAAGCAAACAGAAGAGCTCCACTTCATACCAATATAAGTACATACGTTTCATAACATTATTCAGGCCTAAAGGCCATTCAGAAAACTGAGTTCCTTACATTTATTTCAAAGGCCAAGTCACCAAACCTGCTGTCAAGCAGATTTTTAAACTGACAAAAGCTGTCCAAAGCATTAATGTGGAAAGGTAATGTATTATACATTATTTGAATTGTATGGAAACTCCTTAGAATAGAATAATTTAGTTTTAGAGAGCTGAGATTCCTGTGCGTGAATGTGTTTGATCACAATGTAAGATATCATCATGAAATATAAACTAATAACACAACCGTAAACTTTGGGAAAAAAAAAGACCGCTCATCCACACAATAACAAGTATTTAATTTATTTTGTTCTTTAATGGCACCAGAATGTCATCGGAAATACCACTAAAATATAAGCTCAATCTTAAATAAATGTAACATGATGACATCAGTCCTTCTTAGACCAATGAAAATCTTGAATTCATGTATAATTAATTAATTAGTTAATTAAACAAAAAACATAATGTTTGTTCTAAAAATATTATTATAGACTTTAAAAACTACTAAGAAGCAAATACAAAAATTAAAAACTTATAACATTTTATTTTTAGTAAATATTTAATTTTAATTGTTTCATCCAGTCCTGGTTCTTTGTCTTCCCTTAAAGGACAACAATGGGATTCTGTTATTAAATGCCCAACGTCTCTGTCTTTTTCTCCCTAGTTACTGCCCCTGCTATGAATAAACAAAAAGCTAGCATTTAAAATATTTTAAATTGACTGTTTCTCTCCACTAGAACAGTACCTTACTGTACTGTGGTGGTTTCACTTTCAAAAAACTTTTGTCTCGCCCTGGAAAAGCTTGCTGCAGTCTCCAATTCACTGATGTCATCAAGACAACTGAATACAGGTAGTTTTTCTGGCCATTTCCCTCCCCAAACTGACATCACCATCCTAAAAACCCACCCATGCTGTGATGTCACAGCTCCCTGGTCCTTCCCCTACTCATACAGAAAGTAAAGGCTAGAAAAAGGAAATAGTACATGAGTCACATCTCCTGCTGTGAGCTGTCAATCACAGCAGGTAACAGTTCAAATTACCTGTAGCACTTTGAGAGCTAGGAAAGCTATGTGTGAAGGGGGTGGGAGATGAGTCAAAGTAGTGCAATTCAGGCTTCACAAAAGACTGCAGTTTAGCCATTCTAAAAAGAAGCCACAGTAAAGCGCACTTTGATAGTTTGTTCTGCGGCATTTGCACTGTTTGTGTTTTAAGTAGTCATTAAACGACAAGAAATGTTACTTAAAACTAACTGACTGAAAGACAGCAGTATATGCATGTAAAATCAATGCAGTGACAGGAGCTTTAGGAAGAAAGAGGCGTGTGTGATGTAATTTTTTAACAGACAAGCACTGCATTGTGGGATACCTAGAGGCAGACTAAACAATCAGAATTACTTCAAGATGGCAGACCTCATGTGGTCAGACTCAGAAATTACTTATAAAAGTATTTAAAAACCTGTAAATAGTCCCAGAGTGGTGTTAAAATGTAGGAACACCACATCATGATTATATAAACATGTTTTTTGAGTTTGTGGGTGTGGTTCTTCTTTAAATAAATCTACCACTTAAGCTCTCTACATTCTAACACATCATTAAAACTACCAACATACGGACTACTATCAATATTTTCAAGTACAAAAAAACAGAATTTCCTAAAACCAGGACAACTAGAGCTATGTTTAGCCAGTGCATTAGTAAATTCTTTAGTTTTGATTGCATTATATGTTCTGGAATCTCTGTGACAACCTCCTATGGAAATGTACCAACAGAATTACCATTAAATTTAAGTATGTAAAAATTGCCTTTCTTTCAAATTTTTAATAGTAAAACTTCCTTTTAAAGACAAATTTAGGATAATCTTGTATTGTTTTGACTAAATCAGGGTTACGAAGAATAACCTTCCAGTTGTCACGTACTACCTTTTTAATTTGTGTTATCCAAACTCATTGTGATACGGATTGCACTATTTTTTCACTTTTACAATTATTTCTTTCTTTGGGAATAAACCCACTAATTAGGATAGGGGAAAATTTAGTGTGTCTAGCTTGAATTACTTCTTCACTAATAAACTTTAATTTAGTGGACTGATAACTCCTAACTTTAAACAGGTCTATAAATTTCTACCTCATTAATAAAATCAGAATAATCACTGATTAATCTACTGAGTCTAATGGCTTGTCCTCTAAAGATGTTAAATTTCATAAAATTCGGATGATAACTGTTTAAATGTAAATAATTATTGGTAAATGTTTTCTTCCTGTGTAAATTTACTTCTATAACAGCATTAATGAAAAGCAAAAAGCATTAATTTCATTCAGCTATGCTAATAATTGAGTTTTTCACTGCCAGCGTGTATCTTGTGAATATTTCACATTGATTCCAATATATGTAACTGCTTGCTTGTATAAATACAATGCTTGTTATGTTCAAGGATTGGTCTAATGTAAATGTTACATAGGTCAACAAATTTATTTTCTTATCCCATTGTTATGTTTTTTCAACAATACTCTAAGCTATCTCTTGGTTTTACTTTTCACGTATTCAGCTTGTTTGTTGAATTTAAAGTTATTCTAGATATACATTCCCAAATCCTTGTAAATTGTAACAATTTCTAATTCTTTATTTGCCAGTTGTATGGATGGACTAATGCTTATTGGCCCAAAGATTACACCTTTACAATTGTTCACACTGAAATGTAATCATGTTCTTGTTGCCCAGTTTGAAATATTGCATTAGAAAAATCTTGCCATTACTAGATTATATAACACAACCTACTTTTAATCATCATATTTTCCAGTCCAACATATATTGATCTTGATGCATTTGTAAGAATAAGATTGAATAACATTGGTCCCAAGACTGATCCTTGCAGTACTCTTGGCTTGACTGGAACTTTCTCTGAATGTGTACATTTGATCTGGACTCATTGTTTTGATTTCTTTTAACTATTTAATATCCAGTTAATAATATATTGTGTTATACTCTTTCATGTGAATGCTAAGTAGATGGCTGAGTGAGGTAAGCAACTGAAGGCTTTAGCTAAGTCCAGATAGATAAATAAAACTGTAAAGCCCATATCAATAGCCATTATAACAATAGCATTGAATTGTGCAAGATTAGTTAGTATAGATTGTACTTCTATAAAGCCATGTTTTGTTATATCTGTTCCTAAATCCCAAGCCTTGTCTTTGTGGAGGATGGCAAATTTGTACCTCTCAAAGCATTTTTCCCTAATGATTATTAGACTGATTTGACTGCGATTCTTTACATCTATTGGACATTTCCCATAATAAATTGCTATTATGTGTGACTCTTTCCATATTAATAGAGCAGCTGCTCTCAAAAGATCACTGAATATATTGCATTAGATAGGTATTAAAACATCTGAGTTATTTTTGTGTAATATTCAGACATTTGATCTGGTCCCATGGAACCTGTTGCCTTAGTCTTCTTAAAGGCACTTGCCAACATTTGTGTTATTTTTGGGCAATCTGCAAATTGTATATCAGCACCAAGCGGTTCTGGGTCTTCAGCATTTGTGACATCAATCAGTTCAATAAAATACTTGTTAAATGTATCAGCAATGTGTTTAAAATTAGGTACAATTGTTGTCAGCTAAAGTAGAAGGCAATTTTTGTTTTTTGTCACATTAACAGAGGTGATTAAATATTCTTTTGACTTTCCATACTTATTGTATTTTGAAATAATTTATTCAGTCTGTTTAAGTTAGTCCTATTTCTGTGTATTAGAATTTTATAGATGTGGAACATTCTCTTTTTCTTTAGCTATAAATATTTTAAACTGCTGCTGTTTCAATATGAGAGGGTTTCTTCCTTCTTATTTATGATATATGATACATGATATAACAAACAACAGTTATGTCAATGTATTGAAAAGAATCCTATCTAATTTGAAATAAGAAATTATAAAGGGAAGACAATACCAACGATAAAAAACTTCGGTCCCACCAATCAGCGTTATGCGGCACAAAAATCCACGGGAAAGTGAATCAACTCACAGTTTATTCATGAACAACGAACATCAGACCAACAATCCACTTGACATTACGGACCAAACTGGCAGGTCAATATAAGAAAAATCCACACATCAGCCCGCAACATTTAACATGTATAGTGCACAACATAAAACAAAAGGAAGCCAAAAAAGAACACAGAGTTTAGCGCTTTCAACCAAGTCACTGGTCTTCCTCAGAACTAAAGGGAAAAACATTCAAAAACCCTTTAAATAAATTTTTTGGCGCCAAATGTAACTGAATTAAATCTTAAAGGTATACAATCATTTAAATAGTAATGTTGAAACACCCTTATTGTCCGTATAAATAATGCATATACTGATACATAAATGAATAACATAAAAATGTACAACAACATACAAATATGCAAGACATAAGCCTCTGAAATAAATGCAATAACTTTCTAATAGAAATGTTAAAAACAAGGATTATGAAATCAGTACTGGGTGAACATTAATACATACGCCTTCTCTGTATGTAGAGTGTATAATGTAAACGGTTTAGATAAAATAAAAATGGGTGTGATTATGCTAAAAAAATATATATATATATATAACATACTAATATGGCACATCTCATGTGCCTGAATGTTAACAGATTCTAATACGATTAATAAAAGTAGATTAATTATAAGAATGAGAATATATAAATAGTTAAAAAAGATAGAAGTGTGATGAATGTGTATGAATACAGATAAATATAGATAAATATGAATTCATATATGCTATATATATAAATGTGAAAGTCATATAAGAAATGCAATAGACATATATAATAACTTATATAAAAGCAAATTTCAATTCTGCAAATGTAAACTTGTCAAATATATAAGTACATATTAAAGGTGGAGAGACGTAAAAGCCTAAGCTATTAAATGGAAATGGTCATAAATAATGTGCTGACCAATACAAATATTTTTACAATAAAAATAAAAAAATGTATACAAAATTCTATTAAAATGATGATGTTAAAAAATGTATGTTAAATTAATTAAAGAATGTCAAAAATGAATATTATTTGAAAATTGTATATTTATGCTAACCGTTGATTTACCCACTGATTACATCAACACAAGGGGGACTAAAAGGGGATATAAAGTCTACTAGGGGTATTGTATTCCTTACAGATGATTAATATATAGTAGTTCATAAAAATTCAACTTCGTAAATTAATAGAATTTTGTATACATTTTTTTATTTTTATTGTAAAAATATTTGTATTGGTCAGCACATTATTTATGACCATTTCCATTTAATAGCTTAGGCTTTTACGTCTCTCCACCTTTAATATGTACTTATATATTTGACAAGTTTACATTTGCAGAATTGAAATTTGCTTTTATATAAGTTATTATATATGTCTATTGCATTTCTTATATGACTTTCACATTTATATATATAGCATATATGAATTCATATTTATCTATATTTATCTGTATTCATACACATTCATCACACTTCTATCTTTTTTAACTATTTATATATTCTCATTCTTATAATTAATCTACTTTTATTAATCGTATTAGAATCTGTTAACATTCAGGCACATGAGATGTGCCATATTAGTATGTTATATATATATATATATTTTTAGCATAATCACACCCATTTTTATTTTATCTAAAACGTTTACATTATACACTCTACATACAGAGAAGGCGTATGTATTAATGTTCACCCAGTACTGATTTCATAATCCTTGTTTTTAACATTTCTATTATTAGAAAGTTATTGCATTTATTTCAGAGGCTTATGTCTTGCATATTTGTATGTTGTTGTACATTTTTATGTTATTCATTTATGTATCAGTATATGCATTATTTATACGGACAATAAGGGTGTTTCAACATTACTATTTAAATGATTGTATACCTTTAAGATTTAATTCAGTTACATTTGGCGCCAAAAAATTTATTTAAAGGGTTTTTGAATGTTTTTCCCTTTAGTTCTGAGGAAGACCAGTGACTTGGTTGAAAGCGCTAAACTCTGTGTTCTTTTTTGGCGTCCTTTTGTTTTATGTTGTGCACTATACATGTTAAATGTTGCGGGCTGATGTGTGGATTTTTCTCATATTGACCTGCCAGTTTGGTCCGTAATGTCAAGTGGATTGTTGGTCTGATGTTCGTTGTTCATGAATAAACTGTGAGTTGATTCACTTTCCCGTGGATTTTTGTGCCGCATAACGCTGATTGGTGGGACCGAAGTTTTTTATCGTTGAAATAAGAAATTACCTGTTCTATGGGTAAACAAAGAAAATGAACTAAGATAGTTATTAGTTCCAATGTAGTTTAGAACATTTGGAATGGAGTTACCATACGTAGTTACATTATGTGCGGTCATGTAAGAATGAATAAGACAACATTTAGGATTTTAACTATTTGTTACTAGCCTGGTATGATAAAGGACATAGAAACTTTTGTGCAGCTTGCCTAGAGTGGCAATGGACAGACACAACCTAGGTTTGAAGAACCCTTTGATAATGTTCTTATCACAAAAAATCCCATTTGAGAGAATAGGAATGGATATTGCAGGTCAACTTGCAAAATTAATTAAGGGACATCAGTATACAATCACTGATTATACAACAAAGTTTCCAGAAGCAGTGCCTCTACAATGAGTTAATAGAAAATCCATAACAAAAGAGATGCTACTGTTCTTTCCTAGAGTAGGAATTCTCTGAGAAATTCTTACTGATCAAAGATCCTCAGTCATGTCCAGAGTAAGACATAGACATTGTCATTTTTTAAGTGAAACAACTAAGGATATCAGTATACTACTGTCAGCCAGATAGACTAGTTGATCACTTTAATAAAACTTTAAACTCTGTTATAGAAAAACGAGGAACAATTGCTTCCACACCTTTTATTTGCTGTAAATGAAACACCCCAAGTCTCAAATGTGTTCACACCATCTGAGCAGCTATATGATAGACATTCACAAGGTTTACTAGATATAGCACCCGGGAGAAGAAAACAGTTCTTTCAAAAGTATGGTACAGCATTTTACTGATCTACAGGACAGGTTAAGAACTATAATTCTTCTTATGTGATTCTATTCACCCAGGCTGTGCCTGCAAATAGACCATTAAGATCGGTGCCATACCCCAATAAGCAAATATAAATAAATAAATAAATAAATAAATAAATAAAAAGTAAGAGAATATATGGAGATGGCACATGTGACACAACAAGGAGCATATGATAAAAATGATCATATGAAAGAATTTAAACTGGGGCATCAGGAAAATGTATTACTTCTCACTGTAGAAAACAGATTCCTTGCAAACTAGCAAGGACATTCTGGCTTATCTGACTAATAAAATAAAAATAATTAAGCAATTAATACTCTTCCTTAAGAGTGAACCCGTAAACCATCCTAAAAATTATAGACCAATAACTTGCCTTCCGTTGATATACATACTCTATGCTGGATTTGATGCAAATAGAGTTTATAGTCATTTAGAAAAAAAAAAAAAAAACACAATCATGGCAATACAACAAAAGAAAGTCATATGGTGCAAATGATTGTGTGTTGCTAAATAAAGCCGTAATAGATAATTGTAAAAAGGGGAAGAATCTAAGTATAGCATAGATAGATTACAAAAAAGCACATGACAAGAATCTCGCATTCATGGATAAAGGAGTGTTTACTAATGTATAAGATACACCCTACATTGATCAATTACATTACAGTGACCATGAAACAGTGGCAAACCACTTAGCAGCTAAGCCATGATAAAGGACAAATTCATATCCCAGCGATAAAAATTCAAAAGTGGATTGTCCAGAGTGATTCTTTGTCACCATTGTTTTTTTTTATTTAACTGATTAAACTGTTTAATTAACAGATTAGGCCACAGTTGCAATTTGGATCTCAGAAAACTTTGTTTAAAGACTTCTCATCTACTTTTTGTGGACAGCTTAAAACTATATAAGATGAGGAGTTGAAACCACAACTGCAAGTGGTTAAAACTTTTTCAGATTATATTATAATGTCATTTGGTCTTGAGAAATGTGCAAAAGCAATATTTAAAGCAGGAAACCTGCAACATCAAGAAAATATCAATCTGGGATAGGAATGTGATATAAAGGAACTTGAGCAGAGGGGACTATATAAATATTTAGAAACTGATGAAGGATTGGGAATAAAACAAGAACAAATATTAAAAAACTCAGTAGGAATACTTTAGAATACTAAAACTAATACCTAAAACTACTGTCTTGCCATCTGGGAATAAAGTCCAATATATAAACCAATTTGCTCTTCCTGTTCTAACTTACAGTTTTGGGGTGATTGGCCCCAAAAGGTATTGGATCAATTGGACAGGAAAAAAAGAAAAATGCACTATCCTTATCAAGTGATATATAAAAGTCAGTATATACCACAAGATTAGATATTTCTCAGAAGTATGTGCCACCTCAAAACTGATTTAATTTATAGATCTGCAGCTGTTAGACTGCATACATATCTGCTGACCTCACTAGATCAAAACATAATAATAGTTTTAAAATATAAGAAGAAGAAGAAGTCTAAGATGACTTCCCTGCTTAGTTTAGCAGAAGCATATCGGTGTCAAGCAGGAATGGAAGTCAAAGCAGAAGTAGATAAAAATCAGGCAACTGAATGTGCCAAAAAAAAAAAAAAAAGCAAAAGAAAGAATATAAGGAGAAGGATCAAACGAGAAGGACAGAAATGTGAAAAAGGCATAAATATAGCGGCAAGTATAGAGATCTCCTGGAACAGCCTCGTATCAGTCACAAGTTGATGCAGAAATGGTTAAGGGGAGAAGTAAATTTAAACCTAAATGTGAAAGGTTAATAATGGCGACCTAGGACAGTGGACTACATATATGTTGGTTTAGCAAGTTCATTGAACTTGCGGGAGAAATGGACAAATGTAGGTTCTGAAAAGTAGAACTGGAAAGAGGTTGCATATCTTGCTGCTGGGTGTGGTACACTCTTGGCCTTGGGCCTGTATACTGAAAGGCATAATAATGTGGCAAGACTGTTGCATTGGGGATTGTGCAAACAATACAATATTGAAGTAGTTGAGAAGCACTGGAAACATGACTTACAAACTATTGTAGAAAATGATGATGCTTTTTCACATGGGATTAGCCAGTACCAACAGTTCAAGAAATACATGCAGGAAAACCAGATATAGTAGTCCAAGGAAAAAAAAGACAAAAGTAGCACTGATCATTGAAATCGCTACACCCAGTGACTACAGTGTCTAATGTACAGAGAAAATTTGCAGGCAGAAATGACAGCAATGTGGAAGAAGGATACCAGACAGTTCCAAAAGTAGCAAGAGCCATGGCTGTCATAAAAAAAGAACTTGCAGTTGTATTTAGATATGCTACCAATACATGTAATGCCATATAAATTACAGTGGAAGTCAGTTCTGGGCACATTACTGGTGCTGCAAAGAGCACTTTTGGCTAATATTAAAGATTGAAACAATACTAATTTCAAAAAGTTTAATTATACCCTGACTTAGAAATGGGGTCCATTCCCGTCATGGTATTAGAAACCCAAAAGACCTAGAGAAATTAAACCAGTAGAAAACAAGTTCCTTGCAAACTAGCAAGGGCATTTTGACTTATCTGGCTAACAAAAGAATAATAATAAAAAAATTGCAGAATAGAGAGTAAAAAATTATTGGGTGACAATCAGGAAAAAGTAGAATAGAACATTAAACCACATAAATATTCTTAAGCCTTGAATCTATAGCAAGCATGTTTGCAGAAATAGCTAAGACCCCATACAGCATGTGCCGAAGTCAGAACTGATGAGCTATTATTAATGTATCAGAGACAAAAAGTAAAGGAATTTGTACTAATAAAGATATTTTCAGTGTTACCTTGCGGAACCAATTAAATTCAATAGAATGTAGACACCATGCCTGGTGAGAAAATACATTTGTAATGCCACTGAATATTAGAATCCCAACCCCAACCAGTTATGACTTGTACAGCAAAATGTCAAAACTTGGGGTTACAGCAGAATCCAGAAGTGAGTGGAATAACCTTATTGCACTGGTCCTCAGACTTGAGGGGGTCTATAAGATTTTGCAGTGATTTCAAAAAGATTCTGGTAGTTAGCCAGGGGATTAAGGCTCTGCACTGTTAATGAATTGCTTCCTGTGGTTAAGAGTGCAGGCTTTGAGTTCTTCTACCTCCATTTGCTTACTGTGTGACTCTGAACCATTCACTTCACTAGACAGTACCCCTAGTTTTCCCATGAAAAGAACAGTGGGCTTACACTATTAATAAATGTATAAAATAAATAAAATAAAATTAAAAAAGTAAGTTGTCTATCTAAACTTGATTTGTATCTGTTGTCCCAAATCGGTGAACTGATTGATAAGTCAGGCAACGTTTCTGCCTCTTTGGATTTAACCAAATGATATTGCAAATTTTACTATCCCAGGATCTAAAGAAAAATGCCATTTTCTACACTAGAAAGATTCTTCCATTATAGAGCCCTTATTTTTTTGGTGTGGATAAAGCACCTACAACATTTCAGAGGCTGATGGTCAAGGATTTTAGGTGCCATACCAGATGTGGAGCAGCTTACCTGGACGTATTCATTGAAGCCAGCCTCCCTAAATTGCAAGCCATATTAAATTATGTATCTCAGATAGAGTTGTTGACTAACCCAAATAAGTATAATGTATCCATGTCATAAGTGTACTGTTTCGGCTAGGTATCAAGATGAGAGGTAGTGACCACAGGCCGAGAAAACTATAGCACAAAACCTGCCCAACACCAACCATTACTATTCAGGTTAATACTTTGTGGGCTTGGCTAGTCAGTATCATAAATATATTCCTAATTTTGCTACCTCTGCTTGCCCACTGACTGACCCGACCAAGGCTAAGGTACCCTTAAAGTTTAAATAGGCAAGTGCAGGACAGCCACCATTGAGACAACTAAAAGGCATGCTGTGTTCAGAAAGAATGCCAATAGTGCCAGACTTTTCCAAACAATTCTTAGTACACACAGATGCTTCTGACATAAGCATTGAATCAGCTTTGCCTCAGGATATGGATAGGGTTGAGCATCCCATCCCATCAGCAATACTGATATACCTTATGCAGCTATTGAAGGGAAATTCCTTGCCATAAAATGGGCCCTCACCACTCTGAAATGCTGTACATTAGGTAGAGAATTTTTGATTTCTGACCATAGCACTCTACAGTGGCTCTGCTGACAGATGATTGCAACCTAAACCTGTCACAATAGGCTATGACCTTCCAACCCTGTAACCTTTTGGATTTACATTACCCAGGCTACAGTCACTTAGATAGTGATGGGATATCTCAGGTTTAAATTAAATGCAGAGGCTAGAACTGGTGGGTGAGTACTGGGTCATGTGGCACAGTAACTGCTGAATCTGGAGAACAAACTATTTGAGGTGGCATTATGTTTGTTTGTCTCGGTCCCCTTCAGTAGCACACATCACACCAAATGACATTTGACGGCCTTTATTAAATTTCCATAACATAGCTTTGATCACCAACTTTATTAATTACAACCATTCATGATATAATTGATTCTAAATACAGCATAACATCCTTGTAATGTTAATTAGGGCAGCTTACCTACTCACCCTGCCCCAGTAAGCAGCGTCCATGCCTCTACTCACTTACTTTAATTATGAAGCAGCATCCCATCTCACTTCATACACTGTTCATTGTAATGTTAATCAGAGCAGCGTACCTACTCACCCTGCCCAACAAGCAGGGTCCGTACCTCTGCTCGCTTATTTTACTTATGAAGCAGTATCCCAACTCACTGCATACACCATCCATTGAATTACCTTCCACTAAATAAGCACCATCCTTACCTCAGCTTGCTTATCTATTCAGCAAGCTTCCTCCAACTCATTTCCTTTCCCCAGATCCTTGAAATGAACCTCCAGACATCAGAAGGGGGAACAGAAGAGGGCAAGCCTATCCCTCTTCTCCGCCAACCAGCCTGTCCAGGCTGTTCCTCCTCCCTTCTACCCAAACTTGTTCAATCCACTTCTCATAAAGGGAAGGGTCAAGCCAAACATCATTTGGTGTGCCCATCATCAATAAAGCACCTTAGAATCCAGTCATAAACCCCTTTGCCATGCCATCACTGAAACACACCCTAATGAAACTAAATAAAGTAGGATTACCATGACCCCACTGTAACACCGGAACATCCACACCAAAAGAATACATACCCTTTTAGCCCGCTGCCTTCAAAGCTGAAATCATGGCTCAGCCTAAATGTATTGACAGCCTACAACCACAACAAAACCACAAACTATAACCTTGTGAATGCAATACAGCACCCAGTCAAACCAGTAGCAAGTCTCACACCCAAGTGCTAACCGTAGCATATCACCTTAGCCCCCCACTACCCAGTTCTATATGTGCAACAACTCCATTACCGTAGGGACTAATCTAATTCCAAAACTTTAATGTCCTAACCTTAGATGGCAAAATCCAGCACTCCTTGACCTAGTTCCCAAAAACTCACCTATGCTTAGCAATGAAATACTCTACGTGCCAAACCATAAACACCCCCAATAAATTCATTACCAAACAATTCTTAACCCGTTTGTCCCTAGCCTTTCCCCTAAAAAGCTCTTTCCTTATGTTACCTATACCACTAGTATCCTACAGCTGCCTTATCCTACAACCAGGCTTCCTTATACATTCTATCTCCCTTGTAACAATGCACCCAGTTTCTAAAACTACCCCAAAACAGCCACCTACCTACATTGCTTCCTAAAACCTTATCTACAAAATTCACCCAAACCCCAAGTGAAATGATCCTTGTGTTATTCTGTAACCTTAACCTGGTATGTAACATTAACACTACCTACTCCAGAGACAAATTTATCACTCCAAGATGCCACCAGTTAGGAATAAACTCCAGCATCATGTCAAACGCCTCCTTGGCCCTTCCCTCACATACAGTTCAAGCAACTGGATGAGTGAATACAACCACCCAAGGTTCCAAGAAAGCAAGGATTGAACTTCACTGGCATTGCAGGAACCGTAGAGCTGTAGCCTAATAAGTTCCTGTGCTCCTATGAGCATCATGACCCTATGCATCCCGTGGGATCCCCACACTCCCCATAAACCATCCCCGACAGTTTTCCCCCTTTGGCCCCCTTACCTAACTCTTCCTTACTTGCCCCCTATATCAATGCAATAATCAGCTCCCAGTAATTAAACACAGAGCTCAAACATGCCTTACTAAGATGATTACTCAGACCCTCCTTGTGCCCTGCTCAAGTGGCAAGAATGTCCATCCTATCAAAAACATCATGTTTCAAATCCCCTTTCAAGCCCACCGCATGATGCTTTCTGCACTCCAGCAATCTGCAAAGAAAGAAACGATGATAAATTCTATGTACACACATGCCATGATTGCTTAACATGGAAGCACTGACCAGGACCCCTGCCACCCCATCATACCTTACCTATGGGCCAATGGCTATGCTCCCTCTTACTATTAAACGCAAATGCCCAAAAACAGGAACAACTTTCAACGCTAATCTAACATACTAACAATTAATAGAGCAAATTGTACAACCCATTAACCCTGATATAAAACTCAAAATGCCTGTCGTTCTCTGACTAGCAGTGTAAAATCATCTACCAAAACTCAACAACTTTGAAATCAACTTACTTCCATCAGAAACTGTTGCCCATTTGCATTCTCCTTGTGTAACTTCCTCACTCGCCACTGCTTCCAACATCTGCGAATACACTATTGTCGCAACTGGTACTCGGCACACCACCATCTACAAAGAAAAGGACAAATTTAAACCCTCCAATAGCAATGAGCAGGCTCCACCTTATACCCACCTATTCCAAATTACAGCTGCAGCATTCCAAGACCCCATCTGCAAGAAAGAAAAAGACATGTAAAACATCCAGAATACGTCACCCATTCCAAGGCATCTTCAAGGACAACCTATCCTGCCAACCCAGGAAGAAATATACCGCCATTCCCATCTATGACAAAGCAGCCATAACCAAATGGATGATGCTGAATGGTTTCTTAGGCACAGTCATGTAAGAGACTGTGTCAAGCAAATAGGATACAAACCACCTACCCATGAACTCCACATATTTAGAGAACTTTGCACTCTCCTCCATAAAGGCAAATCATATTTGTATCTAGTGTTGTCTCCTTGCTGCATCAGCTATGCATATAACACATTTGTTTCTAGTGCAGTGCCTCTTTTACTCATTTCTGTTTTGTCATGCCTGTGAAGCATTTTTATAAGATAAAATCTTTTCATTCTCCCAAGAGCCATGTTCCTGAAATACTTGCGATTAATTTATTATCCTGCCTGTTAGTGATACAAGCAAAACATATTGTCTTTAAATCCGCTATCTCAGTCCATTGTTTTTTACAACTTTTTATCTACTTCTGTTTAAGTCTAGTTTCACTTAATGGTTTAAAAAAACTCAGGATGCACCATCTGCAAGAAAAGAAGATATAGAACTGCAATATACAAAGCCATTTGAAGTAACCATATTATTTCGGCAAATCTCCCTCTTTGTTTTTTTTTTTTTTTTTTTTTTTATAACTTACTATAACTATAAAAGTGAACAGTATCCCTTACCCTGTGGTGATTCTGCTAATACCTGCCCCTCCCACCTATCACTCTCCTTCATCATACCTTTCAACCTGTTTAAAGCCAGAATCTGGCCAAGGGCACCAGTACCTACGGCCACATCACCTTAGTAAGCAAAACCTACATTATTGCCATACCAAATGCAAATTCACATGCCCCTAAACAGCAGCTCCCCTTTAAAGACAAACTACACACCTTTAACTTGCCCATCTCAAACTCTAATAGCACCCCTTCATTATAGCGCACACTTGTGCAGGGGCCCCGCTGAACCGACCCTACAAGAGCATACCACACTATCTCTTGCAGCCAGAAATTGAGTCCCGCCAAAATTAACGTGGGCCACTGTTCAACAGAAATGCAAATGTGATAGCACGGGTTTGCAGCCTAGATTTCTGAAAGCATATGGATTACTGCAGGGGTATGATTCTAAAATCCATCTATGACATACCTAACGTCTGTTGTTCATCAACTGCCATCCTGTACAGCAGCAAGTCATATACCCCCCACTGCGATAGCCTATTAGTGTACAATCCAGCCTTTCTAAAACATATTTACCTAGTCACATGCCCTAGGATACCCCCCCCTCCCCCAGAGAAGGAAGAAAGAAAAAAAAACTCTGTAGCCAGTACTAGCTCCATATAATTGGTGAAATATAGCATGCTTTTTCCAGACAGAATCGTCTGAACTAATCATATCTTGTGGCTACATGTACATGCTGATTTTTTGTGAAACTACTATTCACCCCACCCCCCCAATAGCGAGGGAAGTAACACACAACAAGCAAAGCCTAATATGTGTGCTGCACACTAAAATGTTCCCACTCGTCTACTGCACTTCCCCGAAATAATCAAGCATGCTACCCACATGTAGTGGGCGCCAGTTAATAAAATGAAACTCAGTCCACAGAAGGACCAATGCAACTACCAAAGCCACTGACAGTGTGGAATCCTACCCCCACTACATAATCAACATGGTTCAGCCCAACAAGCCTGCTTAACTACCAACGCACTCTTTTTTTTTTTTTTTTTAACTTTCTTAAAATAAACTGGTTGCATTAACATCTCTTAGCAGTGGAGAACAGAATGGCTGGCACTACCATTTAAAACATGTAAATGACAGGAATACTGCCACAATCTGTTATCCCTATTGTGTACCAATGGACTACCAAGGTAAGCGTTAAGACATGCTGATATGCAACAACCAAAGTTATACTGCCGAACGTGGAAGCCTTGACATTACAAAACACCTCACTGCTCGTGAAACACCTATGAATGCCCCCTCATTCAATTAATGCGGACACATGTGTGCAAAGGACCTGATAGCTGCATATCTGAGCCCAAAGAGTGAGAAACCCACCACCCTTATCACCCAGTCCCAGTAGAAAGCAAAACAAAAACGCAAACCTGGATCTTTTGTGATCATTAGCATGTCCCGTTCCCCTTAACGGCTAACACTCCTCCACACCTGAAAGGTATGCATTACATGCATCACCTTAATCCTTTTGTGATAGCTATTATCCCATCACACATGCGCAAAAGGAACCATTCAACTGGAGATCCCGAAGCCCGCGAAACCTTTCATGGCTCAACTGTAAAAATTTCGACAACCACTCTTTTTATTTATTTATTATTATTCATTTTTTTTTTTGTTACTTTACCCTATTAAAAGCAATAACAAACTCGGCCGCAACCCAAGCAATGTAAAACAGGGACTACCTCGCTGATGAAGCACCTCACAGCCCGCAAACATAAAAAGGCACTCGCTTACACAAACAACCATCCGCACATGCAAACCTCTAACTGTAAACCCGGTAAACCAACTTTAACTACTAAACCCAGTGCTCAAAATCAGAACCGTTGAGAGGTAAGGCCTTAATATGCAATCGCTTAGCCCTCCTAATTCCCTCACCTACCAATAAGCTATGGAAGCTGAAGGTGAAGGAAGAAATGGAAAGAATTTCAATAATGACTATCCCTTTAACCCTTTACAGTGGGGCAGAGCCTTGCTAAATTAGCGATACTAAACTCCGACCCTCCCAAGGTACCAGTATCACAATAAAACTACACTAGGTTTGAAAATCTATTTTTTTAAGAAAGGAAGGCCTCCCCACCAACTCCATACCACCATACTCACTTCATTCTACCCCAAAGCCTACCTGACCATCAAGCTACTACCGGTCATCATGGACTTGACCCTACCTTAACAAGTTCACGCCAAAATGTGATTGCTTAACCCAACTACACTAGCTAAACCTCTTAAGCCACTCCCCCTCATTGTATAATTTCCTCCCAACCATCCCTGCCTCCACTTAACCCTTTCACCTCCCCAACCCACTTAAATCCCCTTAATCTTAACCTACCCCCCCCCCCCCATGAAGATGTCCCGGGACAACTTAGTTTGTTGCCAAATTTCATTTGTATTCCATTCACTAAAGGGTGTGTCAGAGAAGGGAAAGTACAGTTTTGTACCTACCATAAATGTAGATGTTCGAGTGCTAATACAGCTGCAGCCATAACAGATGGGTTTTCCTGCCGTCAGACGGGTCCTCGGTCGGCCGAATTCCAAAGTCTAGGTCCGGCGTTGGTTGTCATTGCTTCTTCCCTGACGTCAGTGCGACAGGGGTATAAAAGAACCAGCCGATGCCATTTTCTTCAGTTTTTCTTGCCCCAGATGTCAGGTGCCCCCAGAAGGAAGGCAATACATAAATTTATGTAATAATGAAATGCAATATAATCAAAAAACAGTAGTTGCAAGCAAATACACCAGGTGGAGGTGTTAGCCATTAGGCCTGTCCCAAGAGGGGAAGGAGGGAGGGAAACCTGGACTGCAGCTGTATTAGCACTCGAACATCTACATTTATGGTAGGTACAAAACTGTACTATGTTCATCGTGCATACAGCTGCAGTCATAACAGATGGGTAGAATCCCAAAGCTAAAAAAGGGGTGGTAGGCACTAGGTGGAACTCGGAGGAGCTAGGATGCCCTGCAAGACTGCAGTGGCAAAGCCTGCTCTAGATTTGGAGTATAATGGTAGGTGATAGTGCTTGGAGAAAGTATGTACAGAACTCCAAGTGGCAGCTTCCAAAATATCTTTGGTAAGAACCCCCCTGAGGAAAGCTGAAGAGGTAGCTGTGGCACTTGTGGAGTGAGATCTGATGCCTGCAGGTACAGTTTTACCATGAAAAGAGTAACAAAAGCGTATGCAGTGGGCTATCCATTTTGAGATTGTCTGTTTGGAAATAGGCTTCCCTTGAGCTCCTGTAGCATAGGACACAAAGAGTTGCTCTGATTTTCTGAAAGGCTTTGTTCTGTCCAAATAATAACATAGCTGCCTGTGAATGTCTAAGGAATGTAGTAGTCTCTCCCCTTTGTTTTGAGGATTAGGGTAAAAGGTAGGTAAGTGGATAGCCTGATTCAAGTCTACCCTGGATACTACCTTTGGCATAAAGGAAGGATTGGTCCATAAGGAAACTCTGTCCTGATGGAAAATGATGAAAGGCTGCACAGCCATGAGGGCTTGTAGTTCCGAAACCCTGCGAGCTGAGGTGATAGCCAGCAGGAAGGCTGTTTTCCAGGACAAATATTGCAGTTCTGTTGAAGCAGCTGGCTCAAAAGGAGGCAAGGTCAGTTTTTCTAGAATGAAATTGGGGTCCCAAGCAGGCACTGGTTGTTTCCTTGGAGGTTTTATATTCTTAGCCCCTCTGAGGAATTGTCTTAAGAGGGGGTGAGAGAATAAAGGAGGATCAGTGCTGTATGCTGCAGAAATGGCTGAGGCATGGATTTTGATGGAGGAGAATGAAAGTCCACTGCTTAGCAACTCAGCTAGGTACTGTAATATTTGAGGTAAATTCAGTATTCCAGGATTCTGGCCCTTTTTCTCATTCCAAGCACAAAAACGTTTCCATTTTGCGGAGTAGGCTTTTCTAGTAGACTGTCTTCTGGCCTCCAAGATGACATCCTGCACCTCCTTGGAGAGTAGGGTCTGTTGTGATTTTAAGGAATCTTCCAAGCGGCTAGATTGAGTGTTTTCAGCTGACTGTGAAGAGTTTTGAAGTTGTGCTGAGTCAGTAGAAGAGGCATTAGAGGCAGGATTCATGGTGGGGAATGCGTCAGGCTCCTCAGGAGTGGGTACCAGTGTTGTCTTGGCCAGTCTGGAGCAATGAAAATCATCTTTGGTCTGTCTGCTCTGGTTTTTAATAGAACTTTGGGCAGCAGAGGAAGAGGTGGAAAGGCATAAACTGCCATTGTTGTCCAACTGAAAGAGAGTGCGTCCACTTTCCAGGCCTGTGGATGAAAGGTCCTTGAGCAGAATTTTGCCAATTGGTGATTTCTGTGGGAGGCAAAGAGATCTATGTCTGGCCTTCCCCATGCTTGAATTATCTTTGTAAAGACTTGAGGATGCAACTTCCATTCGTGTGGGTCTGTCATATTTCTGCTTAGGCTGTCTGCCAGTGTGTTTTCCTTGCCTGGCAGGTACTGTGCTTGAAGTTCGATTTGTAATTCCAGAGCCATGTTCCAAAGAGACATGGCTAGTCTGCATAGGGGGTATGAATGGGTTCCTCCCTGTTTGTTTATGTACCACATTACTGTGGTGTTGTCTGTCCTTATCAATAGCTGGCCTGGATGCAGTAGGTCTTTGAAAGCTATAATAGCATTTATTACTGCTAGCATTTCCTTTTGATTGATGTGTAGGTGCTTTTCTTTTTGGGACCATATGCCCTGAATGCACCGATCTGTCATGTGCGCCCCCCAGGCGTAGTCCGAGGCGTCTTTTGTGATGACTTGATTTGCTTGAGGCTTGCAGAATGGGAGACCTGTGTTTCTTTGGCATGCTTGAGCTCACCACAGAAATTCCTTTTGAAGACATGGAATCAGTGGTATTATTGTTTCCAAACTGTGGCTGTGTTGAGACCATAGGTTTTTTAGGTACCATTGAAGTTTCCTCATATGCAGCTTTGCACATGGGATTAGTAGGATGCAAGATGCCATGACTCCCAGAGCCTGCAGGATTTTCCTTGCAGTCATCCTGGTGAAAGTTGCCAGTTTTCTGAAGTATTGAGTTAGTTGCCCTTGTTTCTCTGGCGTGAGGTAGGCCATCTGGGTGTTGGTATCCAAGCTGGCACCCAGGAAAATTATTGTTTGAGAGGGTATTAGCCTTGATTTCTTTTGGTTGACTGTGTATCCCAGAGAATTCAACAACATTATTACAAATGCCAGATGTTTCAGAAGTATGTGCTTGCTGTCCGCTTGGATCAGGCAGTCATCCAAATATGGGTATATTTGTATCCCTTGAAGTCTGCAGTAGGCAATTACTGATGCCAGGCATTTCGTGAACACTCTGGGTGCAGTAGATAAGCCAAAGGGCAATGCAGAGAATTGATAATGTGTTGAACCTGCAAGAAATCTGAGGTATCTTCTGCAATCTTGTCTGATTGGGACATGCAGTTATGCCTCCTTGAGGTCCAATGTTACCAGCCAAGACTACTTGCCCAGCATGGGAAGAAGCTGCTGCAATGTGAGCATCTTGAATTTTGGCACGAGTAAAAATGTGTTTAGGATGGATAGGTCCAAAATAGGTCTCCAATCTTTGCCCTTCCTTGGTACCAGGAATAGTCTGGAATAAAAACCTTGACCCTGTTCTTGTGCAGGTACCTCTTGAATAGCTTTCATGTCCATGAGATCTGAAATTTGTTTTTGTGCCTCTGCCCTTTGATTGTGTGGCAGGTTTGGCATGCCTCTCATCTTTGGAAGGGTGTGAAAGTGGAATCTGTAGCCTCTGTCTATAATGTCCAGGATCCATTTGTCTTTGGTGTCAATATGCCAATTTTTGGAAAATAATGCCAGTTTTCCACCTAAAGGTGCTGCCATTTGAGCCTTGCTTGTCATGCAAAGGGGAAAGTCATTGGTTCTGCTTTCTGAATGGCTGTGAACTATCCTCACCACCTCTTTGAGTAGGTGCTTGCCATTGTCTGCCTCTAAACAATCCTTGAGATTGCCCTCTACCCCTTGGGCGCCTGTATCTACCTCTTTGGGGTCTGTCCATGGCTGGAAAGGACCAATTTTTTGAAGGCCAATTTCTACTGAAATGTGGAGGTTGTACCTGTAGGAAATCTTTCACTGTTTGCATTGATTTTGCCTTTTCCTCCATTTTCTTTAATACCTCCTCAGCTTTAACACCAAACAATACATCTTTTTGCAGAGGAGCATCTAGTAATTTAGCTTTGACATGATCTGGTAAGGTTTGCTCTTTGAGCCAAGCATGTCTACGTATGACTGATCCTGTAATAGCAGCTCTACATGAGGCCTCTAAAGCATCAAAACCACATTGCAAGGTATGTTTACCCACTTGTTCTGCACTATGTAACAAATCCTGCAACTCCTTCAAGTCTGCTTGTTCAGGCTGTGACATTTTGCTTTTCAACTGTGATAACAGAAACTGTTGGTACTTTAACATATGGAACTGACAGTTTAATGCCCGCATGGTTAAGGTGGCCGAGGTGTATACCTTTTTCCCCCACCTTTCTAAAGCTCTGGAATCTCACTCTGAAGGTAATGAATTTTTAGCAGTGGAGGCCTTAATTCCCTTGGGACCCTGTGAAATAGTTTCTGGGTCAGCTGCATGGCTTTTGTATAGGAATTGGTGTGAATCAGGAACCCGGTAATACCTGTCAGGCTTGACTGGAGCTGGAGGTAAAGAATCTGGGTTAAGGCAGGCCTTCGAATACACATCATCTAGTATGTCTAAGACAAGAGGTATAGCCAGAGGCCTGTGCTGAGGGAGCAAGAGGAAATCCCTAAGCCTTTTCTTGGAGTCTGAGTACTCTTGGCCTTCCCAGTGGAAGTGTTCCCTTAAGGTATGTAAGGTTTCCCCAAAAGAGTAATCCTCAGGGGGTGAGACAGAGGGAATGGACTCCTCTGCATCAGAATCTTCAAAAGGGGAGTATGAATGTTCCTGGTCTTCAGAATGTTCTGAAATAATGGAGGCCTGGTCCGAGGAAGGGGATTCTTCCTCCACTCTGGGCCTTTTGTCCAGGGGGGTTGAGAACCCCTGATAAGAGTAATTAAATCCTCAGCCATTTTGAGCATCTGCTTTTTAGGCATGGGGCCTTGAGAGGGGCCCTGTGGAGCTTGTCTTTTAGTATGCATGGCTGCTTTGGACTTAGTGAAAGCCTTGATGGAAAAAGAAGAGGAAGGCCTGAAGACACCTTGAGAAGCGGCAGGCCTGTCTAAACTCTGAGTTTCACCGCCAAGAGTGGCTTCGGTATCTGTAGTCGGGGTGTGGGCCGAAGAGCCTGCGACCTCGGGCACAGAAGACACCGCCAATGAAGTGTCATCAGTAGTCAGGGGCTGCGTAGGCGCCTCGCTGAGAATCGGACCACCTGTAGTTGGCTTTGGCGTGGTGTCGGTAGAAGTCGCGGACCTCGTATGTCGGTCCTTATCTTTGCGTCTTTTACTCAAAACCGGAGTCGGAGTATCCGACGACATAATGTAATTAAACTTTTTGCCAAAATAGTGTTGGGCGAACTCCGCCCGACGCTTAATAGTGCGTCTGTTGAATGTAGCACAAAAACGACAGGCCGAGACGTTGTGGTCTGGGCCTAAGCAAGGAATGCAGGGGGAATGAAAATCCTTATGCGGTATTTGCTTCCCACATGAAATACAATTATTAACTTTGTCTGACATCGGTCTGAGGCAAGAAAAGTTTCCCCAATGGGGTACCTAGCTTTCAAGAAGACTTCGGTTGAAAAATATTCGTAATCTCAGGAGCTGGCCGACCGGCACTTGCGAACTGCTTCTGCTTCGGGCACCGCGCGGCAAGAAAGACTGGAGAAAATGGCGTCGGCTGGTTCTTTTATACCCCTGTCGCACTGACGTCAGGGAAGAAGCGATGACAACCGATGCTGGACCTAGACTTTGGAATTTGGCCGACCGAGGACCCGCCTGATGGCAGGAAAACCCATCTGTTATGACTGCAGCTGCATGCACGATGAGCATCTGCCAAGGTTCCTGAGAAAATACACAGCAAGCAGGAAAAATAAAGAGAGACTGCCCATAACAAACGATTGAGGACAGGTGACACATTTGATATATGAAAGCCACTCTCTATGGAGGAGATTAGGTTTTTGAACTTTAGGACAGGTTGGAAGGTTTGGAAGAGGAGTCTCAAGGGAGCAATCTGAGAATGAAGAAGGCAATCTGGGAAGCATCTCTGCATCCAGAAAATGAACTCTAATGCTGTAAAGCTAATTGCTCTGTAAAGCTAAAGGAATTACAATGGTATCTGTAAGTACTGCTGATTTTTCAGGTCAACTTTGGAAACGATAATTTTTTTTTTCCGTTTTCTGACCAACATTAGAAAGAAGCCACATACTGCTTGTTTTCTGGCCAAGGCTAGAAAGAAGCCTGACATTACACTGACTGAAATTACCTAAATGCTTGAAATAATATTTCAGCTGGATTCATTTTATGTATTTTTGCAGGAAATCATTTGTTTGTTCCCCCAGTCTTGTGAATAAGTCTCTACTTACAACTTCCAGAGAGATTTCTTATTATTTAAAGCACTGTTAAGTGGGACAGCATAACTTTTTATATCTCACTGTATTGAGATATTTATCAGAACAATTCAGTTGATAATGTCCTTCAAAACTGATTTTTCAGTAATACCTTCATTGTGGAACTGCAAGTTTATTATTGTATTCCTGAAAACCAAGATGGAGTCATTTTGCATTAGCTGCAACTGCTTATCTCACAGTATTGTTCTGCTTTCAGATGAATAGTTGTGTAGAGTGGTAGTATGAAAATGCAATGTCATTCAGTCTGAAAAAGGTTTCACATTTTTTTTCAAATTTTGATTATTGCAAATTTTGTATGCAGACTTGTGTCTTACTCTATCAGGGTGCTTGCCAAAACAAGTTAGTTGGTAGCATCCTTTAAAACATGATTATGCTATCGTATATGCAATGTACAATGAAAAAGCTTGTTATTGTGGTACTGAACAGCAGAGGGAAATATATCAGGGGGATTTGTGATTCTAAATAGCAGGGTGGTATATCAGATGGAATTGATTGCCTCTCAGTGTTTTGCTGCTAGGTGTACAGGTGCTGTGTAGCTTTTATGCATTATCTCTAAAGGTGATGGTTCAGAAGCATAAAAGGCATTGTTATGTATGTTACACTTTATTGGAGGTATTTGACTGTTTTGTACTTTGTAATACTTAAAATTGTGTACATTTTGTTCTCTGCCACCCTTGAGCAGTCTAGAGCATTTTTCAAGCAGGTTACAGATAATACGATAAAACTAGCTTGCACACTTTTTTTGTTGTCATCAACTTTTTGTAGTCAACTTCATTCAGTCCCTGTGTCTTTTGAGCTTAAAAACCTTGGAGCAATCACACAGTTAAAGACAAAAACAAATAAAACTGGTATTTCCTCTTTGGCAGTTTAGTGATATACTGTTTTGATAGACATCTTTCAGTATTTTTTTGCTATTTCATATTTGATAGACAGAATAGATACACATTGCCATGGCGGAGTCTATCGTAGTCTGAGTAAATGTCCTGGGTACGCAGCCTATCTGCTACAGCTGACACTAATGGATCTATGCTGGATGTCATGCAGCATAGTGGACATGGATACCTTTGTGACGTCTGAACAGTATTCCCCCAAACTGCCACTGATTAATGTGATGTCTGGTTAATATCACACTGCCATCAATTAATGAGATGTCTCCCACTATCCTGGGTCGTTAAATAAGGATCTTCAATCCTCACTACTGACTCCAATGTGAGACTGTTACAGGAGTAATATTTCACAATTTTACCCTATGGAGCATGCTTTATAGCCTGAGACTGGACTGTATACTTCTGTCCACCCCTAATGTAACTCCTTATTACACATTTCAGAGCAATGTGTCCCAAATTAAGACCTCTGATACACTCACAGTTAAATAAATTAGATCTCACACATCCAGACACTTCTAGGAAAACCTGACATAGACATCCAGCTGTACCCCTTCCCCAAAATAATATGGTATTGCTGCCACCAATCTGAGTGTCTTCATGCCTTTCTAAAGAGGTGTCCAATTATGAAAATTAAATATCAAAACAAATAGTAGCAAATGACTGAAGCAGTCAGGCTGGGAGTGGCTCTGGGAATTATCAAAGCAAGTATAGGCACTCTCAAATCACTAAAGAAAAACACTGATTGACCAGCCACAATGTAAGTTAACAAAAGTATTTAATATTGAGCAAAATGATTAAAACTATAAAACAGTAATTTCCAATAAACAAACAAAGCTTAATCAACAGGAAATGAAATCAGTGCTATAGGACAGAAATCCAGTATTCAGAAAAACCCTAACTGATTAGTAATAATTTTCCTATCAGACTAATGAACACTGTCCCTGATTTAAACTAAATTACTACAACAAAGCAAAGGCAGGCTTATAGTTCTTTATAAGCCCTTTTTGGTATTCACTGCACAGTACATTTGTGATAATTGACAACTGTAACTGACTTCTGGCTTCAGCAGGCTGTTTTATAAACTAGCATAACTGTCAACTGTTCCAGTTATAGTTTTCATTTCATATTTTGAAAACCAACAGCTGTTTTCTAAAAGTTCATTCCTGTCTTTCAGCTTCTGACAGTAACACATAGCAACGGTCAACATTCTGATGACATCATGTGCAGATCAGCTGAACCTGAGACAGTTTGCCTTTAGAATCTCTCTTCACAAACATGCACAGTTAGAAATGCAAAAGGACACTGTAAAAAGTCTTTAAAACATTCCCTACAAACAAATTATAAATCAGTATGTAAGAACTTATTTACAACATCATAGCTAGCCATGCTGTTATATAATGTTGTTGTTGTTGTTGTGTCTTTCGGCTTTTCCTGGTTAGGGGTCACCACAGCGGAACTCCGGTCCACTAATGATTGGCAGTAGATTTTTACGTGCTGGCTTGCCGGGCCTAACGCACAACCTTCAATGAAGGAACGCCCATTCACGCATGTCGCCACACAGAAGACGCTCTGAGAATCGAACGGGCAACGTCTGACTGTGAGGTGACAACGCTACCGCAGCACCACCACCGCAGTCATGCTATTATATAATACACAGGTTAATCTATTTTGTTTTGAAAAATTCCTTTTTATTACATTTTCCACAAATACAAAGTAAATGTAAGAGTACATAATAATTACAGACAATACATATAACATAGAAGAGTAAAGGTAACCAAACTTTCCAGAGAAAAAACATTTAAACGTTTGCAAGAAACATTGAGACTAATAATTTACACTATTTCAACATATCTAGGGGTTACAGTAGAGCAGAGTTATGGTAAAACGTTGAGTGTTGGGTTTGTGTATGCAGGCTACCTTTAATTTCCCAGAATGTAAGAAGAAGAAAAAAAAGAAGAAATATAAAACAAAAAAGAGAAAGAAAACTTAAAAGCTAACCAAATCTAATTACATATTTACAGTATGTACAATGTTGGAAGCCATCCTTATGTTGATATTTCAGAAGTGTGTTTTATGTCAGTGATACAACCATTTGTGTTCAGTAACATAAAGATTTTTATTTATATAACAGCCACCTGCTTGACATTTAACTTTATGTATTCTGTACACTTAGCAAAATTGTCTCTAGGAGAGAATTCCAGTATGTTTGAAAGTAAATTCTTTTTTTAAATACTTTTAGTGGCTAGTTTGTGAGAGGTGATACATTTAACTGCCATGTCTTTAAAGTTGTTCCATGAGATGTTTTTATTATTAACCCAATTTTTGGAAATATAGAATTTAAGTAATGCGCATACTGTAACTAAGATATGATTGATTGATTGAACTAGGAATTATATGCAGAATCATTGTTTCCCAAGAGAGAGTGTTTTTTGCAAAACCAACTTTCTCTAGTTGCATTTTTAAAGAACACCAGAGCTTAGAGATTTTCTTACAGCTCCAGAAGATGTGGAAAATATCCTCATCTTCCCTAGAGCTTTTTTGAGAACAGCTGGGGTATAATATGCGTTGTTGTTGATCATCAGTTGTGTGTATATATGAAGTTTTTTAAAGGTGTAAGTTTTAGGGTATTGTTTATGGCTTCTTGTTTTTGAATTATTGTGATATTGTTATTGAAGTTTTCCCAGTATCTTGAGTAAAGTAGTACGGACTTGTGTTTTAACTCATTTATTAATTTATAGGAATTTGAAATAATTTTTCCTTTGGCTGTTAAAGCTTTGATTATGTTTTGAGTATTTTATATACTTTGTATTTCTATTTTGTGGTTTGAGTATTTTAGGTTAATTATTGATATAATTTGTTGAAGAATGTAATTATAGCAAAGCTGGCGTCTTAAATTTTTCTCTTAGTTTATCAAGTGTAGCTTTCTTGTGCTATAGAATATCCCATACTGTTAATTCTTTAATTATTGGGAATGGTTTGAGATCAATTATTTTATTGTTTAACTTAATATTCGGGTCCATGCGTATAGGTTCTAAGTGTACTAATGATAGGTTGTAAGTGTACTAATGAATTCTGCAGATCAATGGATAGAAATAGAGACTGGAATGCAGTAATGCCATTTTTGATTATTGAGTGAAGTTTGTAAAAAGGTTAATCTAAAATTATGTACAAAAACACAGCCAGACATGCTAGCACAAATGACCGTGTCTAATTTCTTCACACCCTTAAATGTGCTAGCCTGCAACAATCAGACAGCATAATGGTTGGTGGTTTCTGTAAGGAGATTAACAGAGAAACAAGCAAGGATGTTAAAGGTAATGAGGACCAGCTGCACAGTGAGGTATTTAAAGCATAGTGCCCTAGTGCACAGCAGATTTGTGATCTTTGGATTTGAAGAGGGTCCAGGGAGGACTTCAGCTGGAGTTGCAAAAACCAAAAGATAGAAAGATAAAAAGAATGCAATCAGGATGGCATCCCTATGGAGAAAGTAATGGAGGGGACCTGACCCTTGGGAAGACAGAGCCACAGCAAGGTCATCTGATGCCATTTCTAGTTCGCAAGGCTGGAGCCCCTCTCAACCTGCAGTTGAAGAACAAAAAAAGGCCTTCCTGAGAGAAGTAGAGGACCTAAAGAAAGCAAATAAAAATGTCTTTCATCTAAGCTGCAACTGTAGCAAACTGTTTCCCACAACAGTTGCAAGATCCTTGCTTCAGTTACTAATACACTGACCTCCTAATTACACCCATTAATGCAGTTCAAGCATGCATTGAGGAAGCTGTGATATCACCCATGGCTTCTTAAATGAATTTCAGTAGTGTACTTGTTTCCCCATCAGTTATTACCAGTCACTCTTCCAACAGTTAGCACCAGGCCAAACTCCACTCTTTGCACTGACCAAGATGTGGCAGCTGGACCTATTATTGTAACTGAGAAAGGTCTCTGCAAGTACAGTTTTATTTCTTGACTAGCTCTTCTGCCAGAATTTTGTTGAGAAGGGAGACCTGCATGTAAGTGAAATTTTTGCTGTACTGTAAAAAAAGCTTGAATGAAAGGTAAATTTATTTATACTGGAGCAGCAAACCGACTTGTTAAATAAGAACTGCATTGTTTAACCTTGTGTACATGTTTATGTTTATGTATATGTGTGACATATATTTATGACACTCTACACAGAAATTACTATCAGGTCACTAGAAGAGTGTCACAATATTTCAAGTGTATCTTCCATGTATTAAATTCCATTATTTTCATTTAGTGAATGTTGTTAGTTAGCTGATTTCTGGAAGATCGTTGAGCAACGTGGGATGAGCCTGTACTCTTACATAAATGGAAAATGTGATTTAGAAAGAAATCTCAGAACTTATCTGTCATGAATAATTAATTAGGTGGTTTGGCTTGCGGTTGGGGTGAATGGGGCAGCCACTCAAGGTGCAGGCTGTTAGGGAACACAATCAGTGTGTGCCAGCAGTGTTGGGGTGCAGAATTTGAATTAATTTCTGAAGTTGAGACAATATTGCAACTTCAGAAATCAATTCTGATACTACATTTGTGATTATGGCTGAAGCAGTTAAGTGCTCTATATATGGTAAACGCACTGTAGCTTGCTGCAGTTTCAGATCTTTTTTTTTTTTTATGTTTTCCACACCAAACGTGGGGATGTCAGGTTAGGGAATTGTACAGGGTGACAGATGAACTATGCTATGATATGGTTCTGTTTATATGCCATGCTATGTTGCCAGGTAGTTTAATGCAGCTTTTCCCATTGCTGATGTGTCACCTCTAGTAACCCGTTGTTGTGATGACATGAGGCTGATGTGCAGTAATACGTACAGTTCAGCATATGGTCAGGTACTGATATTATTAAAAACAAGTTAAGTTGTGGTATGTTACTTTCTGTAAGTCATTGTAGCTGTGTATAGCTGTATAGGGCAGCTTCATTAACAGTACTTCTTCACTGACAACAAAATTAGTGAGTGATATTAGAGTGCTATGTAATTTTGGCATACTGCACTGAGGAGCAGGGCTGCCTGAGCAGTGGCTCAGAACCACATAATTATTTATAATATTTTTAAATCTCATTTTGGACAACTGGCAGGTGATGGGTGTAAATGGTTTACAGTGAGTTTCCAGTTGTTTATCCTTATTAATAATTTTCTAAATTGCAACTGGGCGTTTATGTTTGCACTTTGTTTTAAGCACTCCTTGCAACTAATAACATATATTAGCTTAAAAATTATGCAATAAGACAGATTTTAAATGTTTTGACAAACCATTTGAAATGTTAAACAAAACAGTTCCATGAACTGAATTAAAAAAAGAGTGATTAGCATCAATTTTCAGAGCTTTTGGGGTTGGTTCTTGAGACCTTCACCAGTCATTTAAAAACTTAATTTTTAAAACAAACTGTAATGTTCTTGGTAAGCCCTTTCTGGTATTCACTGCACAGTACATTTGTGATAATTGACAACTGTAACTGACTTCTGGTTTCAGCAGACTGTTTTATAGACTAGCATAACTGCCAACTGTTCCAGTTATAGTTTTCATTTCATATTTTGAAAATCAACAGCTGTTTTCTAAAAGTTAATTCCTGTCTTTCAGCTTCTGATAGTATCACATAGCAACTGTGCACATTCCGATGACATCATGTGCAGATCAGCTGAACCTGAGACAGTTTGCATTTAGAATCTCTCTTCACAAACATGCACAGTTCGAAATGCAAAAGGACACTGTAAAAAGTCTTTAAAACATTCCGTACAAACAAATTATAAATCAGTATGTAAGAACTTATTTACAACATCATAGCTAGCCATGCTGGCATATAATACACAGGTTAATCTATTTTTTTTAATTCATTTTTATTGCATTTTCCACAAATACAAAGTAAATGTAAGAGTACATAATAATTACAGACAATACAGCATGTATAACATAGAAGAGTAAAGGTAACCAAACTTTCCAAAGAAAAAACATTTAAAAGTTTGCAAGAAACATTGAGACTAATAATTGACACTATTTCATCATATCTAGGGGTTACAGTAGAGCAGAGTTATGGTAAAATGTTGAGTGTTGGGTTTGTATATGCAGAGTACCTATAATTTCCCAGAATGTAAGATGAAAAAAAGAGAAGAAATATAAAACAAAAAAGAGAAAGAAAACTTAAAAGCTAACCAAATCTAATTACATATTTACAGTATGTACAATGTTGGAAGCCATCCTTATGTTGATATCTCAGAAGTGTGTTTTATGTCAGTGATACAACTATATGTGTTCAGTAACATAGAGACTTTTATTTATATAACAGCCACCTGCTTGACATTTAATGTTATGTATTCTGTACACTTAACAAAATTGTCTCTAGGAGAGAATTCCAGTATGTTTGAAAGTAAATTCTTTTTTTAAAAACTTTTTAATTGCTAGTTTGTGAGAGGTGATACATTTAACTGCCATGTCTTTAAAGTTGTTCCATGAGATGTTTTTATTATTAACCCAGTTTTTGGAAATATAGAATTTAAGTAATGTGCATACTGTAACTAAGATATGATTGATTGATTGAACTAGGAATTATATGCAGAATCATTGTTTCCCAAGAGAGAGAGTGTTTTTTGCGAAACCAACCTTCTCTTGTTGCATTCTTAAAGAACACCAGAGCTTAGAGATTTTCTCACAACTCCAGAAGATGTGGAAAATATCCACATCTTCCCTAGAGCAGAATGGGCACAGTGAGCTTTTTTTATAGACACATATTTTGAGAACAGCTGGGATATAATATGCATTGTTGTTGATCATCAGTTGTGTGTATATATGAAGTTTTTTAAAGGTGTAAGTTTTAAGGTATTGTTTATGGCTTCTTGTTTTTGAATTTTTGTGATATTGTTATTGAAGTTTTCCCAGTATCTTGAGTAAAGTAGTACGGACTTGTGTTTTAACTCATTTATTAATTTATAGGAATTTGAAATAATTTTTCCTTTGGCTGTTAAAGCTTTGATTATGTTTTGAGTATTTTCTATACTTTGTATTTCTATTTTGTGGTTTGAGTATTTTAGGTTAATTATTGATATAATTTGTTGAAGAATGTAATTATAGCAAAGCTGGCATCTTAAATTTTTCTCTTAGTTTATCAAGTGTAGCTTTCTTGTGCTATAGGTTATCCCATACTGTTAATTCTTTAATTATTGGGAATGGTTTGAGATCAATTATTTTATTGTTTAACTTAATATTCGGGTTCATGCGTATAGGTTGTAAGTGTACTAATGAATTCTGCAGATCAATGGATAGAAATAGAGACTGGAATGCAGTAATGCCATTTTTGATTATTGAGTGAAGTTTATAAAAAATCTAAAATTATGTACAAAAACACAGCCAGACATGCTAGCACAAATGACCGTGTCTAATTTCTTCACACCCTTAAATGTGCTAGCCTGCAACAATCAGACAGCATTATGGTTGGTGGTTTCTGTAAGGAGATTAACAGAGAAACAAGCAAGGATGTTAAAGGTAATGAGGACCAGCTGCACAGTGAGGCATTTAAAGCATAGTGCCCTAGTGCACAGCAGATTTGTGATCTTTGGATTTGGAGAGGGTCCAGGGAGGACTTCAGCTGGAGTTGCAAAAACCAAAAGATAGAAAGATAAAAAGAATGCAATCAGGATGGCATCCCTATGGAGAAAGTAATGGAGGGGACCTGACCCTTGGGAAGACAGAGCCACAGCTAGGTCATCTGATGCCCTGTCTAGTTCGCAAGGTTGGAGCCCCTCTCAACCTGCAGTTGAAGAACAAAAAAAGGCCTTCCTGAGAGAAGTAGAGGACCTAAAGAAAGCAAATAAAAATGTCTTTCATCTAAGCTGCAACTGTAGCAAACTGTTTCCCACAACAGTTGCAAGATCCTTGCTTCAGTTACTAATACACTGACCTCCTAATTACACCCATTAATGCAGTTCAAGCATACATTGAGGAAGCTGTGATATCACCCATGGCTTCTTAAATGAATTTCAGTAGTGTACTTGTTTCCCCATCAGCTATTGCCAGTCAATCTTCCAACAGTTAGCACCAGGCCTAACTCTACTCTTTGCCCTGACCAAGATATGGCAGCTGGACTTATTATTGTAACTGAGAAAGGTCTCTGCAAGTACAGTTTTATTTCTTGACTAGCTCTTCTGCCAGAATTTTGTTGAGAAGGGAGAACTGCATGTAAGTGAAATTTTTGCTGTACTGTAAAAAAAGCTTGAATGAAAGGTAAATTTATTTATACTGGAGCAGCAAACCGACTTGTTAAATAAGAACTGCATTTTTAACCTTGTGTACATGTTTATGTTTATGTATATGTGTGACATATATTTATGACACTCTACACAGAAATTACTATCAGGTCGCTAGAAGAGTGTCACAATATTTCAAGTGTATCTTCCATGTATTAAATTCTATTATTTTCATTTAGTGAATGTTGTTAGTTAACTTGGCATTAGCCTGTACTCTTACATAAATGGAAAATGTGATTTAGAAAGAAATCTCAGAACTTATCTGTCATGAATAATTAATTAGGTGGTTTGGCTTGCGGTTGGGGTGAATGGGGCAGCCACTCTAGGTGCAGGCTGTTAGGGAACACAATCAGTGTGTGCCAGCAGTGTTGGGGTGCAGAATTTGAATTAATTTCTGAAGTTGAGACAATATTGCAACTTCAGAAATCAATTTTGATACTACATTTGTGATTATGACTGAAGCATTTAAGTGCTCTATATATGGTAAACGGACTGCAGCTTGCTGCAGTTTCAGATCTTTTTTTTTTATATTTTCCACACCAAACGTGGGGATGTCAGGTTAGGGAATTGTACAGGGTGACAGATGAACTATGCTATGATATGGTTCTGTTTATATGCCATGCTAAGTTGCCAGGTAGTTTAATGCAGCTTTTCCCCATTGCTGATGTGTCACCTCTAGTAACCCTTTGTTGTGATGACATGAGGCTGATGTGCAGTAATACATACAGTTCAGCATATGGTCAGGTACTGATATTATTAAAAACAAGTTAAGTTGTGGTATGTTACTTTCTGTAAGTCATTGTAGCTGTATATAGCTGTATAGGGCAGCTTCATTAACAGTACTTCTTCACTGACAACAAAATTAGTGAGTGATATTAGAGTGCTATGTAATTTTGGCATACAGCACTGAGGAGCAAGACTGCCTGAGCAGTGGCTCAGAACCACATAATTATTTATAATATTTTTAAATCTCATTTTGGACAACTGGCAGGTGATGGGTGTAAATGGTTTGCAGTGAGTTTCTAGTTGTTTCTCCTTATTAATAATTTTCTAAATTGCAACTGGGCGTTTATGTTTGCACTTTGTTTTAAGCACTCCTTGCAACTAATAACATATATTAGCTTAAAAATTATGCAATAAGACAGATTTTAAATGTTTTGACAAACCGTTTGAAATGTTAAACAAAACAGTTTCATGAACTGAATTAAAAAAAGAGTGATTAACATCAAATTTCAGAGCTTTTGGGGTTGGTTCTTGAGACTTCACCAGTCATTTAAAAACTTAATTTTTAAAACAAACTGTAGTGATCTTGGTAAGCCCTTTTTGCTATTCACTGCACGGTACATTTGTGATAATTGACAACTGTAACTGACTTCTGGCTTCAGCAGGCTGTTTTATAGACTAGCATAACTGTCAACTGTTCCAGTTGTAATTTTCATTTCATATTTTGAAAATCAACAGCTGTTTTCTAAAAGTGCATTCCTGTCTTTCAGCTTCTGACAGTAACACATAGCAACTGTCTACATTCCGATGACATCATGTGCAGATCAGCTGAACCTGAGACAGTTTGCATTTAGAATCTCTCTTCACAAACATGCACAGTTCGAAATGCAAAAGGACACTGTAAAAAGTCTTTAAAACATTCCGTACAAACAAATTATAAATCGGTATGTAAGAACTTATTTACAACATCATAGCTAGCCATGCTGGCATATAATACACAGGTTAATCTAATTTTTATTTTTGAAAAATTCCTTTTAATGCATTTTCCACAAATACAAAGTAAATTTAAGAGTACATAATAATTACAGACAATACAGCATGTATAACATAGAAGAGTAAAGGTAACCAAACTTTCCAAAGAAAAAACATTTAAACCTTTGCAAGAAACATTGAGACTAATAATTGACATGATTTCAACATATCTAGGGGTTACAGTAGAGCAGAGTTATGGTAAAACGTTGAGTGTTGGGTTTGTATATGCAGGGTACCTTTAATTTCCCAGAATGTAAGAAGTAAAAAAAGAAGAAATATAAAACAAAAACGAGAAATAAAACTTAAAAGCTAACCAGATCTAATTACATATTTACAGTATGTACAATGTTGGAAGCCATCCTTATGTTGATATCTCAGAAGTGTGTTATGTCAGTGATACAACTATTTGTATTCAGTAACATAGAGATTTTTATTTATATAACAGCCACCTGCTTGACATTTAACTTTATGTATTCTGTACACTTAACAAAATTGTCTCTAGGAGAGAATTCCAGTATGTTAGAAAGTAAATTCTTTTTTTAAATACTTTTAGTGGCTAGTTTGTGGGAGGTGATATATTTAACTGACATGTCTTTAAAGTTGTTCCATGAGATGTTTTTGTTATTAACCCAGTTTTTGGAAATATAGAATTTAAGTAATGCGCATACTGTAACTATGATATGATTGATTGATTGAACTAGGAATTATATGCAGAATCATTGTTTCCCAAGAGAGAGTGTTTTTTGCGAAACCAACATTCTCTAGTTACATTCTTAAAGAACACCAGAGCTTAGAGATTTTCTCACAGCTCCAGAAGATGTGGAGAATATCCACATCTTCCCTAGAGCAGAATGGGCACAGTGAGCTTTTTTTATAGACACATTTTTTGAGAACAGCTGGGGTATAATATGCGTTGTTGTTGATCATCAGTTGTGTGTACATGAGGTTTTTGAAAGGTGTAAGTTTTAAGGTATTGTTTATGGCTTCTTGTTTTTGAATTATTGTGATATTGTTATTTAAGTTTTCCCAGTATCTTGAGTAGAGTAGTGCGGATTTGTGTTTTAACTCATTTATTAATTTATAGGAATTTGAAATAATTTTTCTTTGACTGTTAAAGCTTTGATTATGTTTTGAGTATTTTCTATACTTTGTATTTCTATTTTGTGGTTTGAGTATTTTAGGTTAATTATTGAAATAATTTGTTATAGAATGTAATTATAGCAAGCTGGCATCTTAAATTTTTATCTTAGTTTACCAAGTGTAGCTTCCTTGTGCTATAGAATATCCCATACTGTTAATTCTTTAATTATTGGGAATGGTTTGAGATCAATTATTTTATTGTTTAACTTAATATTCGGGTTCATGCGTATAGGTTGTAAGTGTACTAATGAATTCTGCAGATCAATGGATAGAAATAGAGATTGGAATGCAGTAATGCCATTTTTGATTACTGAGTGAAGTTTGTAAAAAGGTTAATCTAAAATGATGTACAAAGACTCAGCCAGACATGCTAACACAAATGACCGTGTCTAATTTCTTCACACCCTTAAATGTGCTAGCCTGCAACAATCAGACAGCATAATGGTTGGTGGTTTCTGTAAGGAGATTAACAGAGAAACAAGCAATGATGTTAAAGGTAATGAGGACCAGCTGCACAGTGAGGTATTTAAAGCATAGTGGCCTAGTGCACAGCAGATTTTTGATCTTTGGATTTGAAGAGGGTCCAGGGAGGACTTCAGCTGGAGTTGCAAAAACCAAAAGATAGAAAGATAAAAAGAATGCAATCAGGATGGCATCCCTATGGAGAAAGTAATGGAGGGGACCTGACCCTTGGGAAGATAGAGCCACAGCTAGATCATCTGTGATCAGCCCCTCTCAGCCTGCAGTTGAGGAACAAAAAAAGGCCTTCCTGAGAGAAGTAGAGGACCTAAAAAATGCAAATTAAAAATGTCTTCCATCTAAGCTGCAACTGTAGCAAACTCTTTCCCACAACAGTTGCAAGATCCTTGCTTCAGTTACTAATACACGGACCTCTTAATTACACCCATTAATGCAGTTCAAGCATACACTGAGGAAGCTGTGATATCACCCATGGCTTCTTAAATGAATTTCAGTAGTGTGCTTGTTACCCCATCAGCTATTACCAGTCACTCTTCCAACAGTTAGCACCAGGCCTAACTCCACTCTTTGCACTGACCAAGATGTGGCAGCTGGACCTATTATTGTAACTGAGAAAGATCTCTGCAAGTACAGTTTTATTTCTTGACTAGCTCTTTTGCCAGAATTTTGTTGAGAAGGGAGAACTGCATGCAAGTGAAATTTTTGCTGTACTGTAAAAAAATCTTGAATGAAAGGTAAATTTATTTATACTGGAGCAGCAAACCAACTTGTTTAATAAGAACTGCATTTTTTTAACCTTGTGTGCATGTTTATGTTTATGTATATGTGTGACATATATTTATGACACTCTACACAGAAATTACTATCAGGTCACTAGAAGAGTGTCACAATATTTCAAGTGTATCTTCCATGTATTAAATTCCATTATTTTCATTTAGTGAATGTTGTTAGTTAACTTGGCATTAGCCTGTACTCTTACATAAATGGAAAATGTGATTTAGAAAGAAATTTCAGAACTTATCTGTCATGAATAATTTATTAGGTGGTTTGGCTTGCAGAGCCATAAGTAAGTTGGGGTGAATGGGCAGCCACTCAAGGTGCAGGCTGTTAGGGAACACAATCAATGTGTGCCAGCAGTGTTGGGGTGCAGAATTTGAATTACTTTCTGAAGTTGAGACAATATTGCAACTTCAGAAATCAATTCTGATACTACATTTGTGATTATGGCTGAAGCATTTAAGTGCTGTATATATCGTAAACGGACTGCAGCTTGCTGCAGTTTCAGATCTTTTTTTTTATGTTTTCCACACCAAACGTGGGGATGTCAGGTTAGGGAATTGTACAGGGTGACAGGTGAACTATGCTATGTTATGGTTCTGTTTATATGCCATCCTAAGTTGCCAGGTAGTTTAATGCAGCTTTTCCCCATTGCTGATGTGTCACCTGTAGTAACCCTTTGTTGTGATGACATGAGGCTGATGTGCAGTAATACGTACAGTTCAGCATATGGTCAGGTACTGATATTATTAAAAACAAGTTAAGTTGTGGTATGTTACTTTCTGTAAGTCATTGTAGCTGTATATAGCTGTATAGGACAGCTTCATTAACAGTACTTCTTCACTGACAACAAAATTAGTGAGTGATATTAGAGTGCTATGCAATTTTGGCATACAGCACTGAGGAGCAAGACTGCCTGAGCAGTGGCTCAGAACCACTTAATTATTTATAATATTTTTAAATCTCATTTTGGACAACTGGCAGGTGATGGATGTAAATGGTTTGCAGTGAGTTTCCAGTTGTTTATCCTTATTAATCATTTTCTAAATTGCAATTGGGTGTTTATGTTTGCACTTAGTTTTAAGCACTCCCTGCAACTAATAACATATATTAGCTTACAAATTATGCAATAAGACAGATTTTAAATGTTTTGTCAAACAGTTTGAGATGTTAAACAAAACAGTTCCATGAACTGAATTAAAAAAGAGTGATCAGCATCAATTTTCAGAGCTTTTGGGGTTGGTTCTTGAGATCTTCACCAGTCATTTAAAAACTTAATTTTTAAAACAAACTGTAATGTTCCTTCTTGAAGCCACACATGTTTTTTTAAACACCTTTACTGAATTATCACTTGTAACATAGGCACATTTACATTTATATAATGTAATCAAACTGTATTAAGTTAAAATTAGCAAACATTATGCTATATATATATATATATATATATATATATAAACACAGAAAATTAGCTGGTACTAGTGAATATAGGGCAATTGTTCTCAGTCAAATAATGGCAGACACGACTGAAGAATATGCCAATAACACTGTCTCTTAAAATAAGTAGTCGATAGCTGTAGAATATATAAATGTTCCAGTACCTTATACAGAACCAAAACGGCCCTTAAATCCAAACAGTATTCACTTCTTCGGATCCAGTTTTCCTTCGTGGTTCTTTAATAACCCAAAGTTAATAGCGTTTATATACAGAAAACGCCAAAGCCACATCCAACAGTGAAGATATTATCAAAGGATACTTCAAATTGGCAAAATAATACAGGCTAAAGCCAACAGTTAGAATGTTGCCAAAAGATACTTCAAATTGGCAACAAAAATGCAGGCAAAGTATCTATTCAGCATCACAAAGGGTCATCCGCCTCGCAACTAAGCAGGCTCCCTCTAATCCGTCTTCCGTACGGTACTGGGCGTTCACCCCTTTCAATAAACTAGGACCATGTCACGAAAACTAAACAGTTCGTAAATAAAGCAGTTATAATTCATCCGTACGGTACTGGGCGTTCACCCCTTTCAATAAACTAGAACCATGTCACGAAAACTAAACAGTTCGTAAATAAAGCAGTTATAATTCATCCGAGTATTCTTCACAGTTCCACTTAAAGGATGATTCCAAAAATAAACTTGAATAAATTCCAGAAAGGCAATGAAAAAATAAAAGACATTTATTGCGATATCACAAAATAAGCAGGCAAGCGCTTTCACTTAAATAGCTTCCTCGGGCCGTTACAATTGCTTGACTAATTGGCCCTTATATAACTTTATATTTCAAAATAAGATACCATGTCATTTCCTCTAATAATATTTCTATTATCTATAATTTAGACTGAAGCATGCTTATTTAGGTTACATTTTAGCTGTATGACTCAGCCGTGAAGCGCTTATAAAGTTCAAATCATAACATAGACTGAGGCATGCTTATTTAGGTTATATTTTAGCTATACGACTTTATCGCATGATTTCATGTTTAAATTTGAGATATTTATAAATGGATATAGATAGAGACATCTTCAAATAAAAATGTCATATAGCTATAAGAGACAATAACTAGGTGATTTCACAGATAGTTTTATGTATGAAAGGAAACATATGTACATATCGGATGTAATATGGATTTTTTAAAAAAATTCTTAATGATTATTAATATTATGATATGATTAAAAGTTAAGTTTTAAATATATTAGTGAGGAGGAAATAATTTAGATTTGATTGGTATTTAATGCGATACAATGACATATATTGCAAAATGAATATTCAGCATTCATTACATATTAATTAGGATGACAACAGAGGAAATGACATGGTATCTTATTTTGAAATATAAAGTTATATAAGGGCCAATTAGTCAAGCAATTGTAACGGCCCGAGGAAGCTATTTAAGTGAAAGCGCTTGCCTGCTTATTTTGTGATATCGCAATAAATGTCTTTTATTTTTTCATTGCCTTTCTGGAATTTATTCAAGTTTATTTTTGGAATCATCCTTTAAGTGGAACTGTGAAGAATACTCGGATGAATTATAACTGCTTTATTTACGAACTGTTTAGTTTTCGTGACATGGTTCTAGTTTATTGAAAGGGGTGAACGCCCAGTACCGTACGGATGAATTATAACTGCTTTATTTACGAACTGTTTATTTTTCGTGACATGGTCCTAGTTTATTGAAAGGGGTGAACGCCCAGTACCGTACGGAAGACGGATTAGAGGGAGCCTGCTTAGTTGCGAGGCGGATGACCCTTTGTGATGCTGAATAGATACTTCGCCTGCATTTTTGTTGCCAATTTGAAGTATCTTTTGGCAACATTCTAACTGTTGGCTTTAGCCTGTATTATTTTGCCAGTTTGAAGTATCCTTTGATAATATCTTCACTGCTGGATGTGGCTTTGGCGTTTTCTGTATATAAACGCTATTAACTTTGGGTTATTAAAGAACCACGAAGGAAAACTGGATCCGAAGAAGTGAATACTGTTTGGATTTAAGGGCCGTTTTGGTTCTGTATAAGGTACTGGAACATTTATATATTCTACAGCTATCGACTACTTATTTTAAGAGACAGTGTTATTGGCATATTCTTCAGTCGTGTCTGCCATTATTTGACTGAGAACAATTGCCCTATATTCACTAGTACCAGCTAATTTTCTGTGTTTATTTTTATTCTTTCGAGCTGGGCATTATCATTGCAGTAGTAAATATTTGTTTTATATATATATATATATATATATATATATATATTTATTTATATATAGATGCTCGTGGTGGTGGTGCTGCGGTAGCATTGTCGCCTCACAGTAAGACGCTGTCCGGTTCAATTCTCAACTACAGCGTCTTCTGCATGGAGACATGTGTGAATGGGCATACCTTCATTGAAGGTTGTGCGTCAGGGCTGGCAACTTGGCGCGTAAAAATCAACTGCCAATCATTAGCAGACCAGAGTTCCGCTGTGGCGACCCCTAACCGGGAAAAGCCGAAAGACACAACAACAATATATATATATATATATATATATATATATATATATATATATATATATATATATTGCTATAGATCATATAGCCTATGCAACATTACATAAAGTCTTCAATTCTTGCCCATTTTTTTAAACAAGAAACATCTTTATTAAACAATCACTTACAAATTAAGCAATCGTGCATTTATATAAATGAAAACAAACCAGAATGACACAATCCAAGTTGCACGTATTTTATATTACAAACTATACTGGCACACTCCCAGTTACAAACATGATACATAACTTATAATCTACATCATTTTAGTCAAACATTACATAGGTCATTTATTTTTATTATTTATTTAACATTTGTTTACTGGGAAAGTCTGACTTGGAACAAACCAATTTTCAGCACAGGTCTTGGGAGAAATGCTCCAGACATGTCTTTATAATGTAGGAGGAAACCCACATGAATACAGGGAGGACATGCAGACTCTGCACGAAGGCACCCCATCTGAGAATCAAACCAGTGAACATCTTACTGTGAGGTGACAATGCAGCCACTGCACCACTGTGCCATCCATTTAAGTCCTGCCTTCTTTTAACCCTCATTCCTCCCCGTATGAATTGTTTCCACAGTTCCCATTTTTTCTTAAGTAGTTTGCTCCTGATGTTTTCTAAAATCACAGTGCCAGTTGTTTTATCTCTGTTACTATAATCACTACTTCTAATATAGTTGGTTTAAATTTTGATTTCCATTTTTTAGTATTTACTTTTTTGTCAGCCACCATAATAAGAGACAATAAAGCCTTACCATGTCTAGGTAATTCTGATTATGTATCACAGCTCAGAAAAATCATATCCCTCATGACTGTAATCTGCCCACCCAACATCTCTCATAGTGCATCCCAAAGGAATCCAGAAAGTCTACAAACTCACTGCACTCTCAGAAAATATGTTCCCAATTACCTTTTTCTTTCCTGTCACACATCCAGCATTTATCTTCCTGAGGAAAAATTCCTGGAGTCTACTTAAGGTATAAAAATATCAATGTAAACATCCAAGCAAAAATCCTAAAACATTTAGATTTTGTTGCTTGTTTGGGAGACGTACATATATCCTCCCATTGTTTCTTTGTGAATTGCTTATCCAAACTCTCTTCCTAATCCTTTCTAACCTCCTCTGATTGATTCTTATCATGCAACATTTTATATGCTCTATTAATTATTCCTTTTTTAATAGCAGCTTCTGTTCTAGATTCTACTAAAACTCAGGTCTATGTTAAATAATCGAGCACTTAAAAAAGCAAACAATGATTTATTGAACCCATGCAAGAGAAAGCTTACAATCTCGAATGCTTAGAATGCGATTTTTTTCCAAGGGAAAAAAATCGCTGTTCCACAAAAAAAAAAAAAAAATTTAAAACATTACATAAAGTGGGGGGCTTTGCCCCCACCCCCTCTACTTAAATATACTAACTCCACTTCATTGCACTACAGTCATGAAAATGGCAAAGAAACTGAAGCGACCAAGCAATTTCTTTCTAAGGGAAAAAAATTGCTTATATGCCATATCGCTATTTTGCCTTTTCATGCTTTCAAGTTCGATCAAAATGCATTCGAAAGAATGCATTTTCGATCATTTAATAGGAACCCTAAAACTGTACCTGTGCTGGTCTTTTGTTTAAGACCCCCCCTATTTCCTTCTCTTTGCCTGTACTCATACACATCCTTGATAGGGAAGGCAATCTCTAACCTGCAGTCCAAATAAATTATTGGCATCTTCCCATTCTATCATCTTTCCCTCTCAAGTTATTTGCTCTCAATACTTTGAAATTGTGTCTAACTTTTTTAAATGCATTTCAGCCTGACTCTGACCTTCAATAAGTACAAGTGACCCTTTGGTTTCCATAACCATTCTGGAATTCTTATTGCCATTGCTGTCTGTTATGACTGGAGTACTGAGGATGGATTTGGATATAACTTCCACTCTGCAGACTTGGGCAGTGATAGCTAATCACCATCAGTTTGCATGGGTAGCCAGCACTTCCCCTTCCTGTGCATTTTTAATATGCCACATCTTATTGTTTAATCTCCTCCAGACTGGTTAATAAGAGTTAACCATTTTCTTTTCTTGTAGCCTTTTGACAGGTGGCATACACAGTGGACATTCATGCTATCATTTCTCTGAGAATTACAGCTGTCCATGGGGTACTCCATTTTCACTATCATTGATGGCCTTCTGGCTGGCCTGATCCATTCCAGAATCAGTGACTCCTGAATTTCAGACAGTAATCCAACTGCTTTGCTGAGACATCACCCCCTTATAAAGTAATATTATTCCTGTGCACACGAGTCTCACATTTCAGCAGCAAAAGAGTGTTTAATTAAATAGTTATTAGTGTCTAATACAACTTAATTTTTGCCATAAACACAGCAGTACCACTATACATGCTGAAGGAGTGTGTCCATGATCTATTACTGTTTGTGTACTTGCTATCTCTTTTTCCTGGACAATAAACTAATTTTGCGTTGGTCGAAAATAGTGGACATCCATCTGGTTTTCTTTTTCAGTAAACTAATTTCCCAGATTTATATTTTAGTCTAAAAATCCTGATTTCTAATACTTTCAGAAATCTTTGGCACAGAAAAGTACAGTAACTCTTCTGGCTGGTTGCCAAGTGCCAGTATTATGTACCTTTCTTAAAATGGCTTACAACCTAACATTTCAATTCAGTTGTAGAGAGCAACCTAGTGAATTAATTTTAGACATGTTAAAATTGATCTCCATAGAACTTAAACCTGTAAACAGAGTCTCATGAGTTTTCATTATAGTCAGGAAATGCACCATGGGATTCAATAAAACCTACATGGTCATTTTTGACTGTGCGCGTTGTGGTGCGATGTGCACATGGCTGCAAATATTTTTAGATTCAGTAAACTCCACAACGTGGTGCACACTCACCTGCAAACATGGCAATTTCCATGGCCTGCAAATTACAGCATAAGTAGCTGAACTGTATGCTAATGAAGCAAACCAACACTGTAGAGTTAGTCAACCAGCTGTAAAGCAACCGTGTATATTCTGTGCTTGTGTTCTCCATGTATTCAAAAGTTTTCCGAATACAGCCATGGAAAGGAGTCTACACAGAAATAAGAGCAAGTAAAAGTCCCTAAATTTGTACAGAACTGACCATAACATGTAACCCCACACACATTATGACAATATTAAATATGGTGGATGCTAGAAAATTAGATCACAATAACAGTAATTCCTTTTTAAGTGCCATGACATAAATGCAGTTTTGCTCCCCCACCCCAAATGAAGAATATACTCGTAACTAATGTAGACAGCTAAACGTGTAAACCCCATGAAACAGACTATTCATACTGTCATAAAAGCATATGCAGCATGTATCTGATGGAATACAGTCAAATGTTATCAAAACCTGTATTCCCCTGTGCAGACATATAGCGAGCTAAAACCCTCCCTTGTGTCTACAACATTGGGCTCCCCTTCAGTTTCCCTTCATATACGGTCACCAACCATGTAGATTCAGGGCTGTCAGCAAGGTGAAGATACAAATGAGGTGAAAACTCATTAGAATTGTTGAATACCAAAATGTGTAACTGTGTAAGGATGCTCATTTTGTGTTGGCACTTCCACAGTGCTTGTATTCAATGGATGGTAACAGTGAATGATGACATCAGGAGGGTGTGTCAGGTTACACTTACATAGGTGTACATGTATGTCTGTGAAGAATGAAAGTGCAATGTAAGCAGTGCACTATTCACAAGTTCTGATTCATCCTCTTTATTGTTTGTTAAAATGTGTCATGTCTGTCCACTTTAAGTTAATTTTGTTGGAATTGTTGTCATTGTTTGCACAATGTGATACTTAGCACAACCACAGAAAACAGAAAAATGAATAGCAGATTTTGTGCTGCTTTTCACATAACTGTTCCTGTGGCACCATGTGTATGTGTAGGGCTAGAGTAAAGATGGTACAGGGTTTGCAACCTTTCCTTCACTTTTTGAGATGCATGTTTGTGCAATATCACAGGAATAGAGAAAAGTCATAACAAGATTGCCTGTGTTTACCTTATTTCAGAGCACATTGCACACTAATGAGCACTAGTGGAGTTGATATAGTCAGTAAAGTAGCAGATGTTTTTCATAGATGGTAATTATAGCATAAGCAGGTGATTTTCAGTATAATGGAGCTATTCAACAAGCTATAAAGTATCCACGCAGCCTCCATTCTGGTATTTCCTGAATAGTTCAATATCATGGGGAGTAGAGACAAGTGAATTTTAGCCATGAAATAAAATTGTGTGAACTGCTGCATTTGCAAGGTAAGTCCAGAACCTAGAATGTATTCTTTAATAATATCATGGCATATCCTTGTATTTCTTAACTTGGTGCAGTAATGAAGTAAATAGTGGTGGATGTGTACAGAAAGGACCTAAACATGTGACAGCAGACACTTATTTTATTTATATATATCCATTACTAACTTTTTTGTCTTATTCTCTTCATTTTTAATTGCACTTTTTGCATGATGCGTGGCATAGTGCAGACAGTGGAAGTTGGGAATAAATACATTTCTGGTTTGGCAGTGTTTATCTGGCTTGCATGAAGTATGGCAGACAACCTAGGAAGCAGACAGCTCAAAATACAAGCCAGATACATCAATGAATTCCCTTGGCCATCGTGAAAACCTAGTCTGGAGTACAGAAGGTACTGGGTTCTAAAATGTGCAATCTTTGTTTTACCACTGTGACATTGCAGTTTACAGCAATGAAGTGCAACATAGACAACTGTTCTGTCAACATTCTTGTGGCAACAGGTATAAGTGTAGGAATGCCCTATGTATGGTTCTGGGGTCAAATACAGCATATTCCATACAGTATTACTTTACTGATGGAGTAATCTATGTATTATCACATTTATCATCAAATGCATGACTATGGGTATACTGTGTACTATAGTCCTTTAAATGTATTCCTGCTATCTGGACCCACATGGGTTTAAATTTGTGAGAAACACAGACACAGCTGCCTATACATGCAATTACATACCACTGTCGCATTCTGATTGTCAGACATTACCAGTGTGGCTGGTATTTGTGCACTGCTTACCTACGTGTAAACAGGTGTAACTCATATGCATGTACACTGTGTTAACCATCAAGCCAATCCGCTGTTCACTGTGCTATAGAACTGTATATTTGATGTTGTCTTATTGGTGTTCATTGTTCATTTCCTTTGTACGACATAAAACTTCATGCGGAAACATTGCAACTGCATGGTCTATCTATACATCATATATTTACAATACTAACCATGTGTTGCCCCCCCCCCCCACCACCACCACCAAGCAGTACAAACTGGGGTCTCAGTATTTGCTTTCACACATATGTCAACCACACTACAAAATGTAATATATAATGTTGCATGCTTCCTCATGGGCAAACCAAGTTGATGGTGCTCACAACCTTGCTCTGCTAAACTTAAGCATCCAACTATGCTCAATAAGGGTACTTGTGTTTTTACACAGCTAGGCTTCTACACACCCTAGTGCTGTTAGACCATGGGCATTATATGAATCTATGAATATATGTGCCTATGCAGGCCTCATCCTGTTGTCCCCCTCATGGCCTGCTGATGTCATCTACTATACGTTCACTTGCAGTCTTGTATAGATCAGACTTGTGCCATGACACTTGTGTAACGTTTTGTAGTCTGTGTACTTAGACAGGTGGAGATTCTGTTCTCACTGCAGTCAACTGTTGTATGTGTGTGTGTGTGTGTGTGTGTGTGTGTGTGTGTGTGTGTGTGTGTATGTCTAGCCAGTAGAACAAGTGTGTATCCTGCAGTTACCACCCTAGTTCCATAAATTGGCAGTATTTTGATACTTGCACCTGCCTTCAGATCCATTCCAAGCAGGCCTCTCAACTACTTCTGTCCCACATATCCTGCTGATGTCATCCACTATAAGGTGACCAGCAGCCATATAAAAGTCATACTTCTGTTGTGGCACTTGCGTAATGTACTGTGTTCTGTAGTCTGTGCAGTTAGATAGGTAGGGATTCTGTTCTCACTGCGGTCAACTGTGTGTGTGAGTCTAGCTAGTAAAGCATGTGTGTATCCTGCAGTTATCACCCCAATCCCATAAACTGACAGTATTATGATACTTGCAGTTGCCTACAGATCCATTCTATGCAGGCCTCTCAACTTCTTTTCTCATAGGATCATAGGAGGTTACTAGGCTATTGGCCCTGAGGCCCTTATAAGCCTAGCCAAGAATTTAGCCCATGTTTAGACAAGTCAGCACCCACAGCCCTTGTCCAGCAGGGACACTGGTGGAATCCCAGAAGTGTATTTTCTGTTTCCCATCCAGGTATCCAGGTTGTGCTTAAAAAGGGATAATGAGGTACTCAGCTTGATGTGGGGACGGAGTCTATTCCACAGATGGGGGAGTCTCTGGGACACAAATCTGTCCCACCAACAAGTCCTATTGATATCACAGACCAGGTTGAGGTCACACATATGGGTTGCTTGAGTAGAGCTTGACTTGCGGATATGCAGCAGTCCCATCAAGGTGGGGTCTGAGCTTGCTTTGTATGTCAAACAGAGGTCTCATCTGAGGAGTCTGTATGAAACTGAGTAGAGTGACAGGGCTTTTAGACTATCCCTGTAGGGTAGGTGTTTGAGGCCCTGGATTCTCCTGGTGAGGGACCTCTGTGGTCTCTCCAGCTGCTGCATGTGCTTTGTGAGGTACATGCTGAAGTGGGCATTGTACTCAATAATTGGGCTTATAAGGGAAGAATACAAGGATCTTATGACTTCTTTGTCCCTGGATGAGATACCCTTACTTATGAGGTGGGCCATGTAGAAAGCTTTCCGTACAACGGAAGCAACATGGTGGTTAAAAGTCAGGTTTCTAACAACCTGGGTGCCCAAATCCCTCACTACTGATTGTGTACTTAGGATGTTATTATTAATGTGATAATATGTGGGGACATCACTCTCCCCAAAGGGATGATGATGCATTTTTTGGCATTCAGCTTGAGGTCATGTTTCTGGCACCAGTCATTTGTTTGGGTAAGACCCTCTTGGAGGATGTCCACATCACTTGGGGAATTGATGAATGTGTGCATCTTGCAGTCATCTGCACACTTGGTCAGCCATAGCCCACTGGTTTTGGCCTGCACCTCAGAGAAGTATATCCTGAATAACAGAGGCCCCAGGACCAATCCCTGGGGTACACCCCTCATTACAGGTGTACTGCTTGAGGTGGCTTCCCCTGTTTTGATTAGGTGGGTTCTATCAGTGAACCAGTTTGCTACCCATCTGGTAACATATGGATTGCTGTCTAGGTGAGAGAATTTATCTACTATGCCCATGTGGGGAATAGTGTCAAAGGCTTTGGCCAGGTCAAGGTAGGTGGTGTGCACTGTCTTCCCCTCGTCCATGGCTTTGGTGACTGTCTCAAAGAAGTCGACAGATTTAACAGACATGACCTCCCTTTGACAAAGCCAAACTGTGTGGGATCAAGTGTTTGGAGGTTGCCAATGTCTCTGTCATTGAGGTCCATGATAATCCATTCCATGGCCTTGTAGATCAGGCTAGTTAGGCTGATGGGTCTATAAATTCCTGGATCAGTGGACGCTCCACCATTGTGCAAAGGGATGAAAGTGGCTGTTCTCCACTTGGCTGGGCCAAAGCCTGTACTCAGGCTTTGGTTGAATACGGTGCCTAATGGTTCATGCCTGAGTTCATGTAGGACATAGCCAAGGATGTTATCAGGTCCCATGGAGGCTATATTTTTGGCCTTTGAGAGGGCAGTAATGACCTGTTCTTTAGAGATAAGGGATGGGGCAGGAACTGGGGATGTCCTGATTTACTGATGGGGGAAACAGAGGAGAGGAGTTTTCTCTGAATCTGTCAGCCAGTAGATTGGCTATATCTACAGCATTTGTGTATGTGGTGTCTTTGACCACCAGTTCTGACCAGATCTACATGCTTCCTTTGAGATTGTGGACATATGTTAAGAAGACCGAATGACTGTCTCTAGGAGATGTGGCCAATTTGGCTCAAAGTTGGCTTTAGAGGATTTCAGAAGTGCTCTTATTTGCTTGTTCAGGCTAAGGAGAGATTGCTTCCAATTGGGCACCTGCTCCTTCTTGGTCCTGGACAGCAATTTCTTTCCTTTTGTTATATAGTTTATTTATTGCAGATATCCACCAGACAGGTTTACTCTTCCTTGCAGAGGATGATTTTGTCCTGTCAGGTATTCCTGATTCCATGCTTCTATATAAATGCTCATATAGTACTTTGGTATAGATTTGGACATTTGTGCTAGTTCCTACAATGGAGGAGGGGGCTGTAAAGCTGTTTATACCATCCCTCAGGAGGTTGTAATCAGCTTTGGAGAAGTTTTTTTGTTTGATCCTCGCTGGGGGGGGGGGGGGGTCAGGGGAGATGGTGACTTTGAAAGTGACCACTTTATGGTTGGATCTTACCAGGGATGATGTCATTGGGGTGCTGCAGTGGTTACTCATGTTGGTTAATACCAAGTCCAATATATTATCATCTCCTGTGGAGGTATTGACTAGCTGTTCCAAGGCATTTACATTGATAAAATCAAGAAATCTCTGGGTATTTGTGTTCTGGCACGAATAGTTTTTTCCAATCTATGGTTGTGTAATTAAAGTCACCCAGGATCAGGGTAAAGGGTAGAATCTTGATAGATTTTAAGAGATTCAGATAGATGAAGTGGGCATCTTGAGTCAAATTAGGGGGGCCTGTAGCTACCTATAATTTGAATAGGGGTCTTGTCAATGGTTAACTTCACCTGGAGTGTCTCCTGTGCGTCACACTGTTTGACCAGCCTGGAGGTGTGTGTGCCTTTAATATATATTGAAATGCCACCTCCTTTGGCTTTGCTGCCCACATTTTGGGGTCTGAATGTATGATAGGATGAGAAACCATGTAAGGCTGGGGTGCTCTCCATAGCTTTGAGGCAGGTTTCTGTGACTGCACAAATGTTATCATCATCCAGGGTGCAGTGTCATGTTTAGAGTCCTAGCATTTAGCAACATGACCTTTAATTTGCATTTTGTTGAGATTTTTATGTTGGTAGTATCGACCTCATGACTTTTCCTAAAAAGGGACTATGGGGGAGACAAGGGCCTTTGTCAGAAGCCTGAAGCCCAACTGAGGCAGATGCAGGCCATCTCTAGCAAAGCATTGTGGTCTGTCAATCATATCTTCCCAGGCTGTCAGGCACTGGATCTGCCTGGAATGGCACCAGAAACTAAGCCAATTATTAAAGTCAATCATTTTCTGTTTGTATTGAGGCATCATTCTGGGTGATGGTAGAATGCTGCTTAAAGCTATGGACATACATACCTGGGACACATATTCAGTGAGCCCAAGCTCTCCCACATGGCCTGCTGATATCATCCACTAAAAGGTGATGTACAGCCATGAAAAAGGCAGACTTGGGCTGTGGCGCTTGTGTAAAGTACTGTGTTCTATAGTCTGTGCACTTAGATAGGGGTTCTGTTCTCACAGCAGCCAACTTAGTGTGTGTCTCTACTCATGAAGCAGATGTGCTATCCTAGAGTTACGTCACCAGTGGCAGTGCTAGCCAGTATTTTGATAGTTGTACAAGACTACACATCCTTTTAATGCTGCCCTCACAACCTCTTGTCTCCCACATGGCCTGCTGATGTCATCCACTATAAGTTGACCTGCAGCAACATAAAAGTTGGACTTGTGCTGTGGCGCTTGTGTAGCGTACTGTATTCTGAAGTGTGTGCACTTAGATAGGTAGGGGTTCTATTCTCACTATAGTCATCTTGATGTATGTGTGTGTTTATACTCAGGAGACTAGATGTATTATCCTACAGATGCTTCTCCAGTGACATGGCTTGCCAGTATTTTGATACTTGCACCAGCCTACAGATCCATTTCAGGTAGGCCTCCCAACTTCTTCTCTCCAACATGCACTGTTGATGTCATTCACTATAAGTTGACCTGCAGCCATATAAAAGTCAGACTTGTGCTGTGTCACTTGCATAAAGTACTGTGTTCTGTAGTCTATGTACTTAGATAAGTAGTGGTTGTCTTCTTACGGCAGTCAACTGGGTGTGGGTGTGTGAGCTGGTGCTTGACATTACAGACAGCATTTTACACTAGCATGTGGGACTTTCTTATCACCATATGCTCAACAGACAATGGTGATGTCATCACTGTATCAGATTATTGCATATGTAGTCATCCCACCAGGGCATGTTCAGACACTGGCCTGGGGCCAAGATAGAAATTACCTCATCCAATACCAGACAGATTACAGTGACATGTCTTTTAGTCTATCTACATACATCATGGGAAGGTTAGTAGGCCCTGTATTATCTTGCTAAGAAAGTCCTGTGGTCTGAAAGCCTTGTGGTCTGTCCAGTTGTTGTATGTGTCTAGTGAGGTTCATGCAAAAGAGAACAATATACTGTATTACTGTTTTGATGAGATTTGACTGCAGTGCTTTCATACAGTCCTGAGATCTGAATGTGATGGTGTGACGTATGATGTGCACCATACATATGTACTGCAAAATCATTAAAAAGAAAAGTTAGAAAGTTATGAGACACATTGCATTTCCTGACTTCACAACCCTTACAAGAGTACACTAGAAAGTAATGACATGATGATGATATACACTGTATAGCTCGTTGAGGCAAATATAAGTGACAGGTACAATTATCAGTTCAACAACACAAATGCAGATATACTAAGCACTGATGTAGCTATACACCCTGTACATCAGACACAAATCATTTGTATCCCTGAATCCAGAAGAGACAGAAAACAGGGATATGGCACATTTATCATCACCTGCACAGGGTCATGTGTCTTGTCTAGTATATCCTGTCCATTTCTTCAACTGTAAAATATGTTCAGATGTGCAGAATATTAGCTGAATTTGCAGTGTCAATCCCAGAGAGAAGAGTAACCACAACACAATCATGTTGTTTAGCCAACTGGACCAAATCAAGGCTGTCAAGAAGACATGTTTGTGAAATGAAGAGCTATGCATGTGATGATTTTTTTTTTGGGACAGCTGCCTTTTTTTTTTTTTTGTAGAGAGAGAGGAATGTTGGGGAAGGGAAGTAGGCATGTCTGGGTCAGGTAAGTTGGGTAGGTGAGGAAGCAATGGCATGCAGACAGGACATACAAGACAAGACACAGGGATGGTGAAGGACACAAGAGATGGGCGAACACCATGGTTGGGGAGAGAGTGGAAGATCCAGGTCCCATGCACATCAAGCTGGGTGGCAGTGAGAATTGAGTCTTCACCCAGTGGACTGTCATCACTGTCAACTTACTGTGCCACTGGCTGCAGTGTCTGATGTCTGCATCTCCTGTGGGTATTCTGAACTAGGATGGAGAGCAGGCATTCCACTCGGCATAGGTGTGCACCCACAGTACTGCACACAATCCTATGCACCATCCCTGGTGGTTCTTCTTGGGTGATAAAGTCACCACCACTGCCACTGCTCCTGGAGGGAGCCACAGGCCTAGCCTCTGGGGCAGAACTACCAGAGGGACCAGGTAGTGCAGGGGAAGATGAGGGGATGCTGCCAGGTCATGCACCACTTGATGTGTGTATATATTGCACATATGCATGTTCCAGTTATACTGATTACAGTTTACAGCAGGCCATTTGTGCCACTGGTATAGATATCTGAAGTTGCCTTGCAATAATGATGAAAACCTAACAGTATTGTATATTTGGGAAGTGTGTTTTTTTAACCCACGACCCCTGACTACTCTCTAACACTGTACTGATATTTTGTCCTACAGACTACTGCATGCAAACTTTTCTTTTACAGTTTAGAGATGGATACTTACTGTTATTTGAGAATATGGAACTTTTGCTTTGTGCTACAGACTAAGGCATGCATACTTTATTTTACAGTTAAGACATGCATGCTCAGTTTGATACAACTGTATTAAATTCTGGCTAAGCCATCCTTAACTTTTAATGCTACTAAATTACTATTAAAGTTATTATTATTATTATTATTATTATTATTATTATTATCATTATTATTAAATTACTATTTAGAACAGTACTGTTCTGATGCATACATTACACATGCTTCTTGCATCCTTAACAAACATGCAGCATGGGACCTCGCATTCAAGGCTCGCTCTGTGGCAGCTATGAAAAAAAACAGAACAGAACACTATTATGAATACCAGTCTTAACTATATTCAGCTTTTAACTCTTACAATTAGTCACTGTAATTGATAAGTACACATCTGTGGGGTGTCCTCTGTAATAAATCCCCTGATCCAATGGTCTAGGGTATCCCGTCTCCTCCTCCAGAGATCATCAAAATGATACTGGCATTGTTCACCACTGTGGGAGATACCTGTAGTACTGGTCAAAGCCATGGCAATACTATTCCAGGCTTCAGACTTGTATTCTGAGCCTGAATAGTCCCACTACAGCAACCAGGGCCCATGCTCCTTAACTAGGAGTCCAATAAAACTTTGGACTCCTGAACACACTACTTATGTGTTCAGAAGTACACTCCCTCACCAGCAACACCAAACATCTCTACCATAGCTCAAGCTCAATTTAGATCGAGCATTTCCTGCCAATTGCATTTTGTATCCTGATGTTTTAACACCAATTACATGTATCGTGGTTACTGAGAGTGCACACATTTTTAGTTTTCCAACATTTGAAAAAGTTGTGAATCACTTATCATTGCACAAACATGGTAGTTGAGGGTGCGCACTGGCAGGTAATGTGTTTGCGCAATGGTAAGCGATGTGCAACAGTGGCAAGCAATGTAGTTTCAAGGTTAGTTGGTATACAGCCACTTATGTAAATGTGTTAGTCAAATGGACATTGTCTGTGGTTGATCTAGACTTACAGTTGTTGCCACAAGAACGTTGTGTATGTTGCACGTCATTGCTATAATCTGCAATGTCACAACAGTAAAACAAAATTTGCACTCCTTGTATTAGAACCCTGGACCATCTGCACTCTACACCTACACTTAACACCTGCTGCTACAATATTAGTGACATGATATTCCCTGTCTTAGTATTCATTGTAAAGTTCTGGCTGTTAATCGCAGTGCAACGCCGCTTACCATGTTTGCTTGATGATTAATAGTATTAATTAAATGCATCTGGTTTATGTTTGTGCTGTCTGGTTCCTGTCTGCAATGTGGGTGGTCCATTCATGCAGTTTGTGTACTGCTGTGCTTCATGCAATGCAGGTAATCACAACCAAACATGTTTGTGCTAGGCAAAGCATCATGCAAACACTGCCCCCCCCAAAAAAATTGAGATGAAAAATAGAGTTGAAATGAGAGAAACAATCTGTGACAGTGCCCCAAACAAATTTTAATGAAGAAAACTCAAGTAAGGGAAAAGCAATTGCCATGCTGCCCTACAACCCATTTTCATAGCCGAATACCTTACACAGAAATGCTATCCGTATCATACCTCCCAACTATCCAGACTTTTGCAGAATATCCAGATGTTTGCATAATGTTTTGGGCTGTTCCTTGTAAAATTTGTGGTTTTCTGGAAAATCACTGAAGACTGAAGTCAATACATAATGACATACATTTAAGTTTCCTACTTTATATCCTTCAGAAAATGCATGCTAACACAAATAATATTATTCTAGCTACTTTCAAAGTTTATAAGAACAATATTGCAAATCTGTCCCTATTTGTGGGCCTTTGTCCCTCCATTATTTTTGTCTTTGTCTAGATTTCTTACACTAAAAGGTTTGGAGTTATGATCCCCATTCATATTAGAGGTTTCACGGCCAGCAACACTGGTGCGAGCCGCAAAACCTTGCTTACGTCTGCTGTACTTCATTAATATGCATTGTGTGATGCCGTACAATGAGCAACATTGTATACATAAATACACTCTGTGTAGGTTTTATGCAAAACCTACATGGAGTTTATTGAATCCTGGGGCATCACTATGCTTTGAAGTGCACATTTATTTTTAATATCCTAATGTATGTGTTATTTAAAGTAATGAGAGCATTTAAATAGTGGGATTCACTCAAAAGAAGGTGCTGTAACTGACCAATGGGAACAGTCTGAAATGTCTTTTGCATCAAACTGATTAATAATAATAATAATAATAATAATAATAATAATGATGATGATGATGATACAACAGCCCTGGAACACTCAGATGCAACATTGTTAGTGAATTGTTTACAACACTTTTGTGTAAAACAGTATAGTTGACATGCTTCATCTTTTTCATAATGTTGTCATCTTCTAACAGGAGTTAGGGCAGCACAGTGGTGTACTGAATAGCATTGTTACCTCACAGCAAGAATCTCTGATTAAGGTCTCAGATGGATTGCCTTCTGTGCAGACTCTGCATAGCTTCCCTCTGGTTGTATGGGCTTTCTCTCAGTGATATGGTTTTCTCCCATATTGCAAAGACATACAGAAAGTGGATTAATGACTCTAAATTGTGTGTGTGTGTGTGTGTGTGTGTGTGTGTGTGTGTGTGTGTGTGTGTGTGTGTGTGTGTGCGTGTGCGTGTGTGTGTGTAAAGTCTGGCAATCTGCTTATATTCCCTGCTTGCTTGTCAGCTGTTTGGGTGACTGTGGATACTTTAAGAGTCAGATTTGACTTTAAAGAACTGGATGAATGAACATAGGTTTATACCTATCAATAAGCATTGCACATTTACATTGAAAACATAAATGTTATAGACATATAAAACATTTTGGAGTTCTTTTAACCCTTTTAGGACTTAACGTTACATACAAACGTGTTAAGTGCTTATATATTTGAAATAGCTACACTTCTGGAAACTGTACTTGAGATCTATTACATATTTCTCTAGTCCGGCTTACTAGCACTGTTTATACCCAGTAACAATGTATGGAGACATCACTGAGCCATTTCTGTAACAGTTTAAAAATGTATACACGGGGTTGCACTGGAAGGGCATAGCAACTCTGCATTTACTGAGAAATGGAATATAGCAGAAGCAGTTTGTTCTGACTTAAATAGACCATCTATTTCCTGTTCATACTATATGAACACTTTTGGAGTTGATGTCCTAAAGGGATTGGGCACATATCCATTTGTTAGTTAAAACAGTTGATTAAGTGTTGCTGCTGCTTATAGCACAGCACTTGTGTGTTTTTTCTTACATGAAAAGTGACAGCTTGATATACTGATGTACTGCTTTTGATTATACAGAATGTAATCCAAGTTCTGGGCTTTGTATTTGCTGTATCTTAATCCATGCATCACCGATCTTGTGCATTTCATTTAACGTCAGCTTGATTCACTGGATAAACTTTTCTTTCAGTTTTCAGTAGGTAATTAATGGTAAATATTAATATAATGCAGTAAGAACTCTGATTAAGCAATAAAAATATGTTTACCAATAGTAAAGAAAACAGGTGATTCAATTTCTTCTTTGTCCCTGGAGCAAGCTCTACAGTTTTGTTAATTTGCACTACTCAGGTTTCATCTCTGCACGGAAATATTCTTTATAAAGATCTTAAGTTTGAATCAAATAAAGGGCATTAAAAGGCAGTCGTTTAAGCACAGGTGATGAAACTGCAGTACTGTAATAAAACCACAGAAACTCTAAGAACAAAGTAATCTTTCTGGGCTAATACTAAGTGACTGGGAATTGCATTAGTCCTGGACAGAAACACACAGAGAAAATTAAAAGCAATTAGCAGTTCAGGGTTTGAGTTGAGCAGTGTTTTGATAAACAGAGACACCAAAATGAGAGCTCCATAAGCCTCTTTTGAGGCACTTTGCAGAATTTTGCATTTCTGAAAGGAGAGAGGATAAACACATTGAGTGCAGACCATATGGCACACTGTGGCCATGACAGAATGGAAATCTGATGTTCAAACCTCTCTACAGATTGCTGTGAGACAGATCAGCTTTTTCTGATGTAACCTAAGGCAGTACCAAATGCTGTTTATTTGGCTTGTACTAAATATTTACAAACCTGATACAAATCAGATGGAAAAGTAAGTGTTAAACTGCTCCCAGACTATTAAAACCAGACACTAACGTAAATCCTTTTCAGCACATTGAGATGCATTAATGTAATACATTCTTCTGTCTGTAGTATCATAAGTCACTTATAAATCTAACCCTTAATAATGCATTCACACAAACCTATATGCAAAAACGCATCTTATGATTTCTCATGAAATAAAATAATTTGACACAAGTTATTCAGTTCTTTTTAAAGCTGATCATACTCTTTTAAGTATCTGTTGACAGAATAATGGTAGGAAGTCCCAAAATATGGAGACTGAATGTCCGAAACAATGTACTTACATATACTAACTCTGAGATGCCATTTCTCAGAATAGTCCCTTTTCTCTGAGGTATGGTGAGTTGGTATAAATAGGTTTGGGGGATGCAGGGAGGACGGCACCTCCTGCAAAAATAAATTTTAAGGAGAAGAGTGATTTTGATATTTGCTCATCTCCAGGTTTTTGGTCTTTTTTTATGCTTATTGGCACTCAGCATTTTGACTGTTAACATTTCAATAGGGAGTCCAGAATAATGTGTTCTTATTTATAATCAATATTGTAATACTATAATTTTTTTTAGGTTAGTTCTTATTTATAATAGCCAATATGGTAGCTAAAAGCTGTATATACTTTTTTCCATATAAAATCAGGATGTGAAAGGAGGCATTATGAGTGACAGAAATAAAATGGGTATTTGAATGCTGATTACTATTACTAGGCTAGCTGCCCTTGTTGGCCATTTTAAGCCTAGCCAATTTCTGTCAAAAGTGGGAATCAGCCCCTGTACCCTGTGTCTGCAAGGCAGACACCTTAACCATTATGCCAACTCTCAACCAATCAACTTTTAAGATCTTATCATCATGTGGGATAAAAGACCATATGCAACACTTTTCACATAGTGATTTTGTTTTTATTACTTTAGTCTAGCATCCTTGTTCATTATTTTATTAGTCCATTTAATCCCACAGTGGAATACAAGTATGTATTCTTCTCTTCCACTCAACTCCATTCAATTCAACCACGCAGTGCTTTGGAACAATCGTGAATTTGGACTAAACTCCTTTAAGGTCTCCAGCACTATATGTCTAGTAACTATGAATCTGTTGTAATTGTTTTACAGCCATTTCCTATTGCATAGCTGATCTAGTTCAGGAAATATTATGGCAATATCACTAACACAACAATTTTTAGAGCAAGCTGGGCAATTTATTTTTCAAGAGCAACGGTCACCATATTTGTAGATGAAAGACTGAAATGCAAAGTTGTTTACCAGCACTACCCCCTGTATTAGTAATAGTTCTCTTTAATGTGGACTTATTCATTTGACTTTTATTTCTGCAAAGATTGTGCGTATTGACTTAGCATATGCTATCAGGTGGTTAATACTTATGCTCTCATAAATACTTAAATACTTTATTTAAATTATGCTGCAAAAAAGCTACCAATAAATGTCATGTAATTTATTTCTTCATAACAATGAGTATACATGGTCAACAAAGTGACTATAACTGCTGGTGGGGGTTTGTTTGTGCATGAAAGTATGCTATTATCTGTCATTTTTAAACTGTCTTTAATATGGCTTTGCACAGTTAGTGTTCATGTGTGTGAATTAAGTTGGAATGTTTTGTCTACCTTGTATTTTATGTGAAACAAATTTGAAATATGTGACTTTGGTCATTATTACAATCTGAAAGGGATACAGTCAACAATGTAGCTGTAATTGACAAATTTGTAGAATGTCTGTGGATACAAATTATTGACCCTGCTGATCTGATAAAACTTAGCCATTAGCATCTTTGCAGGTCTAGTGTACATTCGTGTAAACACATTGGAATACTTTATTGTGGTCATTTTTATCACAATCAGACATGTGATGTGTATACAGTCGATAAAGTGGCAGTAATTATTGAGTACAGATATTGGTGGATTATAATGACAGCAGTTTGGATGGTCTTTTATTGTTCAAATGTTATATAATTGATACTTTTATCATTATTGATTCATATATTGTTTCTCTGCTTACTGGAAAAATGTTCAAAATAACAAATTTACAATGTACTCTAACAAATGTTAATACATTAAACAAGAAATATCATTTAAAACAATCAGGAAGGTAAATCAAAGAATTTTATGCATGGTCCCAAAAATGTGTGTGGATGGGTGCTCATGGTTTGAAAATAGCTCAGGTCCCAAGGTACATTTAATTCACCACTGACCAGATGCATTTCCAATGAATGTGAGTTCCAGTGCATTCACAATGAATGTAAGCTTCAAAGGAAGACAGGTTTACTATTGCTCATGCTAAGTCTATTTATAAAATATGAGACTCTTGTTTAGCAACAGCCATCAGTGATTGTGCTCTAAGATTTGAAATAAAAGTTTTTAATTGAATCCCAAATCTCTGTAATAGATTGTAAATGTAAAAAAGAAAATAGTATGCACACTGACAGACAAGTAATAGGACCATGCCTCTCAACGTGGAAACATCAAAAATCTGGACAAAGGCACATGAAAAGTAGGTACAACTGGCCAAAAATCTGTACACTGGTTAGCATATAATTTACATGCATAATTGTATAACCCCACCCAGTCCAATGGAATTGTGGGATACCAACATTCAAACGCAAATTGAAGAACAGACAAAATATTAAACGCAAAATATAACCAGAACAATAGTATTTTTTTTATATTAACATTTGAGCTTGTATAAAACCTTGAACTTGTATAAAACTAAAATGCAATTTTCTTTTATAAAAAAAAAACGCTACACTCATTACTACCTAACACAGCTAGGATAACAGAATTTATCTGCATCAACAAGCAACTTCTGATTTATAACAAGCTTATAACTGTAGTGTCTGGAAATATCTGTTGCCTGCAATAAACATACTGTGACTGTTCTATTCTGTTTTGAAATCAGAAAATTTAAAAGGCTTTACAATGAACTTCGGTCCAAATCTGTTTTACTTCTTTTAAAAATTTGGGACATGCAGAGCATATCTGTATGACTGTAAGGAAGATTTGTTTGAGAAAAATCTGAAAGTCTTATGGATCACTTCTCAGTTGCCTGTGTTGGCTGGGAAGCTAGGAAAAGCTAAAGGCATGAAAACAAGATGACTAAGACCTATAGATACTGCATGACATCACTACTATAGGGTATCCAGATAATGCTAAGCCATTTCAATCGTTCAGGCTTACAGTCCCCATACAAATGAACTTTCATGAATTTAATTACTTAGCAGTTACTGATACATAACCTCTAAATGAAAATGTGCTAGACAGAACTTACGAGTCAAACATGGGGAGAATAAGGATAAAGAAAAGGGTTGTGGTGTCCTGTACTGGTCTAAAATAGCTGAGGAAGTACAAGTAGTGTAAAACAGTGATGAATGCTGGATGTTCAGAAACCATAATCAAAAACAGATATGATACATGTCATTCCATCTTTACCTTAGATGAAAGTAGTAGCTAGGAGCTAACACATATTTTTACAAAGATAAACATTTTCTACTCTGTATAGATTTACATCTGAATTTTCCACAGGTTGTTTTGTTGCATGACACAATAATCCACAGTGTTGTTACTATGCTGAAATAAATATTTGTAAGCTACTGAATTCATGAAGAACTGATACTAAAGTGGTCCTCAGTTTATTAACCAGTTCTCCAATTACTAAAATCAAAAGGCATTCAAGCCTATTCCACCAGGTCCTAAGTATCCTTAAAGCAATAAGCCACTGGAATGTATGGTTCAAGCAGTGAAAAATCTCTTCAAAAAATGTGAATAGTCTGAATCGTCTAAATGCTATTTGTCAGTTCTTGAATACAAAAACTCACCATTGCAGTTGGTGGGTGTATTTCTAGCACTGCTGTTGATGGGTAGTCAACTAAAGTCCAAGTTACCTACTTTGATTTCTCTACTTGTTCCAGCCAGCAAATAAACTGCTGTTGAATTGTTACTGGAAAGGCAATGTAATCATAAAGTTTACTTTCAACAAGTCAGCAAAGAATCTTTCTATTATACAAATAAGAAAAAGAAAATAACACTAGTTCAGAATCAAGATTTTTATTAGAGTTAAAAGTTCAGTCCAATATACAGTAATAAGATCTACATAATTTCCAAGGTAATATCTTATACAGGGGTCTTGATATGTAAATGTACAGGAGAAAATGGATAACTACTCAGCTGCCTCTCACACAAGATAATATTAGTCAACATAAGGAGTTTTCAAGATCATGCTTTGTACAGGGCCCTCATATTCAAGGATATTGAAGAAACCGGATCAGGAACTACTCAGCTGACTCTTAGACAAGATAAGACAAATAAACACATTGAAGACTTGTTGTTTATTTCACAATCTGAGATAGCAGTAACAACTTCTCAGAATGAATACCAAGTTTAAACAGAATCTGCCATTGTGGCTAATACTAATTTTGATAGGACTAAACCTTCACTTGGCACTAAGGCTGCAAAAACTGACACATAGCAGTCAAGGAACAAGACAATCTGAGAGCAGAAATCATAGTGCTATCCCTAAATAGCAGCTTAAGATGTACGATGATGCATTTATAAAATTGGTTATTGACTTAATGTTCTGACATCATGATGGCTTTACAGTGTATGTGCACTATTTGTTTTGGCCCACCCCCCCAAAATGGTTAGCTTGGCATCTTGGTAAACAACTTTTTTTGATTGGCAGAGAGGACTAGTGTACAGAACAGATAACCCTGATTAGGTAGTTACCAAAACACGGTCCAGTTAATATTGTGAGAAAGGAAATAATGTGGTATTGTCCCATGAGATAAATTATATGAGAAATGAAAAACAAGAAAAATAACATTTGTTATTGGATGCTTTCCATATAGGGTCTGTTTCTGTTGTGAAGCAGTGAGTGAGCATACCTGGTTCTTTATGCTGCTCTCAGTCTCTTTGTTGGTATTAGAGATGGTCAATTTGCAGCGGTGAGGGAGTTTTGAGGCCTGACCAGTCTTGAGGCATACCACAATAGCATATAGTATTTAGGAAAGAAGCAAGATATCACTCTCATAGCGGTGTGTCTCCTGTGTCTGGAGTGTAGTCACAGAAAACTGCATTTGGAAAGGCTCACCCAGACTCAGTCACAGCTTGCTGTGAGGAAAAGGTTAGTTTGTTTTTTATTTCTTGGATTTTGTATTACTTTATTGCCTTTTCTATTTTGTATACTGTGATTTGTTTTCTTTACACTTTGTTTTACTTGTTTTCTGCTTTAAACTGCATATTAAAACTTGAAAAGAGACCACAGCTCTGTCTCTTGTGAGTCAAACAGAAATTAGAATGGTTTAATTAAGGAGTCACACATAAGTTAGAACAGGTCAGTTAAGGTTAATCATCTGTGAATTGAGGGGGCAGAGCTAGGAACTAAACCTATTTAAGGGGTAAAGTAAAACGTTTTAGAGCTTTACTGGAAAGGATCACCCAGATTCTGTCACAGCTTGCTGTGAGGGAAAGGTTAGTTTGCTTTTTATTTATTGTATTTTGTATTACTTTATTGCCTTTTTCTATTTTGTATACTGTGATTTGTTTTCTTTACACTATGTTTTACTTGTATTCTGCTTTTAACAGCATATTAAAATTTGAAAAGAGACCACAGCTCTGTCTCTTGTGAGTTAGACAGAATTTTTTCCCACTCGCCCACCCTGTTATTGTTGTGTTCTTAAACAACACTTTCTTTCTAGTTGCCTGCCCCTTACGTATATTTGACTATATATCTCATTCCCTCTCTCCTTTCACTGGCTGGTGTGAGTAAGCACAAAATTATCATTTTGCGAAAATGCTCCCTTCAACCATTTACATTTATTGACCATCCTACTGTATTCCATAGTACCAGAATACAAAAGTGTCCACTGCCTTTCAATCTATCGTGCTCTTTTAAAAATAGTGGCTCTCCACTAAAACTTAACTTTTTAGACAGCTAAAACTTAAGTTACCCACTTTCATATCTAACTGCTTAGTGCACACAGCAGTGTTTAGGATAAACCATTTTTTCATCTTACCTTTAAGCATCTATTGCAAGACCACCAGTTATTGGAAAGCCCACATTCTGCATCTCAGTAGTTATCTTGGGATTAGTGCTTCTGTTTTCTCCTGGTGAGGCAAGGAGTACAGGGACATTATTTCTTGGAGACTGCTGATCACCAAAAAGGCTAATAACTGCTTTATAGGTGACAGCTTGGAATCTGTACTTATATTCTGATCCTGGTGAGAGAAGGAGCAGAGTGCATTGATTCCTGACTGTTTCTGGTTGGAGAATGAGTGTCTGTGCTTAATGTACCTGATTAGTCTGGTTTCTGGTTGGAGAGTGAGTGTCTTTGCTTAACGTACATAATTAGTCTGATTGCTATTCAAAGCATCAACCAGAAAAAGGCTACAAGCCTACAGACCCTTGTATCATCTGGGCCAATACTGTGGATCACCAAACAGGCTGTGGCCTGCTTCTCTTCTTGAGATTGGTGCTAACATTTTGCTTCTGGTGTGAGAAGAAGCAAAGAGCATTGTATTCCAACAGAGTGAAGCTGTGGTAAGACCAGCATTAGTAGTAACTAGGCAGTAGCCATGCATGCGACTCCCCTCTTTTCATCATTCTTGACAAGCTAATTCTTTGTTTGCAGTAAGTACTGCTTTATTTGTTTCTAACATCAGAATATCTGCCTAAATACTTCATCCTTACATTTTCAGGGTCTGCATATTAGTTTCCCCTCAAGTATTTGGCAGTGCTCTCTGCAGACTCAGACACATTGAGTGACATATTTCCTGTAAAAGCACAACTGAAATTTCTCCAATACCTAGTTGCACACAGGACAACTAGTTTGCAGTGAAAAACACTATCTACATGGTTGTAAACTGGATACTCCTGACAGTGATTGATATTCTCACTCCAACAGTCTAATCAAAAAGGGGGTCTGTTGCCATGGATATGAACTTTCCTACTGTCTCTGTTACCAGCTTGGTGGATATGGGCATCCTGAGGCAATGTAGAAATGATCTCATGTATACTGACAACCAGTTAATTCTCAAACAAACTGATATGGCATGTGAGAGATGTATTTACACAATGTCACTGGAGGCAAAGTTCTCACATAAAAGTACTCCCAATGTCAATAAGGGTGTCAGTAGTACACATGCTGCACCCATCATGCACAATTCAAAGTAGACAAATAGACCCAGATATGCTGAGGTACTTACATGCAACCTTCCTAAACCACAAAGACCTAGATGAAGTACACATAAGAAATACCCTCAGCAGCCCCAAATGCGCTCTTTCAAAACAACACCCACATCAATACATAGAGCTACATATCATGGAGCCTCTACCTCTAGCCCATAAGGCAAGTCCCCACATAATCCAACATTCTAGTTATTGGAGACTCCATCATGAGACACTGATGTCCCTCTCACCAGGCTGAGTAAGGAGAAAGTTACGGTCAGTTGCATATCAGGGAATAGGATTTGCTACATTATGCATGCACTCAGGTCATTGGACCACAGTTACCAATATGACTCAGTCATAGTCCATGTGTGAGTAAATGACCTGAGATGTACCTCCCTAGACTATATGAAGAGAGACATCATAGAGCTCTTTGAATATTCTCAGACTGGTGTGAGCCTAGCATTGAACAGCATTTTACTTTCTCCAATATGAACAAAAGATGATTGACTTTAATAACTGGCTTAGTTTCTGGTGTCATTCTAAGGGGGTGCAGTATTTGTCAACATGGAAGGAGATAGTCAACAGGCCATGCTGCTTTGTTAGGGATGGTCTGCACATCTCCCCTCTAGGCTTTCGAATATTAGCTAAAACATTGTCTTCCCCCATAGTGCCTTTTTTTAGGCAATCTCAAACTAAAAGTACTTGCAACATAGCAAATCAAAACCAAGAAAATATAAACGTATTACTGCTCAATGCTAGGAGTCTAAACAAAAAACTCCATTTCCTAGACGCTCTCTTTACCCTAGAGAATGCTGATGTCTGCGCAGTCACTGAGAGGTGATTTAAAGCCATGGAGAGCACACCAGCAGTGCAAGGTTATAATGCCTTCCACACATTTAGGTCAGCTACTTCACAGGCAGGGACTAGAGGTGGAAGTGTCTTTATTTACATCAAAAATAAATATAATTCAAGGCTGTAGAAAGAGGACAATGCACTTGAGCCAGTCCATGTTCAAATAACCATAGGTAAATTCCAATACCACTTCCTTGCAAGCTACAGGTCTCCCTCCATGACCCAGGAAACCCCTATACCATGTATTTAAACTTATTAGAAACACTAACCATCCAAGCCAATACCATATTCATGGGTGACTTTAATTACCCCACTATTGACTGGGAATCCTATATATGACACCAAACGTACATGCACAGAGATTTCTGGATTTTGTAAACACAAGCTCCCAGGACCAGATAGTCAATACACCAACCAGGGGTGCGACCATACTGGATCTGGTCTTACTAATATGGGAGACTGCTGCACACCCTCTGCTGTAATGCCTTCCCTGGTAAGGTCAGACCACCACAAAATGCTCTCCTTTGAAGCAAAAATAAAACCTGGACCCTCAGCTAAACCTAGAATATTTAGGAACTATTCTAAAGCTAAACTCCTGCTATTAAGCGAGAATATGGCAAAATTTCAAGCCCCCATAAACCCTGAGAACACTTCTACCTATGCAGAACTGTTCACAGAAACCATGTACAAGCATATTAATAGCTGCATAGAGGCAGCTGTATCCACAAGGAAGAAGTACAGAACTATCTCAAAAAACAAGCTATCCTGGTGGAATCACAAAATCAATCGGATGCATAACAGGAGGAAGAAACTCATGGCAAAAATTAGGAGGTGCAGCACCCAGCAGGATAAAAGCACTCTCATAAAACTAAACAAACAACTCAGAGGACAAATAAAGTCTATCAAAGCCAAATTTTAGGTAAGTTTGGCCTTCCAGACCAAGGACAACCATAAAGCATTCTTTAGCTATGTCCTCAACTTCAAAGGCAATACACAATTGTGTGCAGAGCTCATTGTAAATGGAGCCACCTATATTGAGCCAGAAGATATAGCAATCCTCCTGGCTGATAAATTCAGCTCTAACATTACTCCTCTCTCCCCTTCAATCTTCCCTCAGGAAATGTTATCAGATATAACTCCCCCTACTCTCACCAGGGCACAGGTCCTTAATGCTCTCTCTAAGACCAGGAACACTGCATAAATGGGCCCAGACAATATCCCAGGATGCCTTCTAAATAGCATGAAACATGACCTATCAGGGCCTCTGGAATTACTATTTAACTGTAGCCTCCAAACAGGATTTGTGTCTCATAAATGGAGAAAGGCAACAGTCATCCCTCTGCACAAAGGTGGGCCATCTACAGACCCTGGAAACTACATATCCATAAGTCTCACTAGTGTTATATGTAAAACCATAGAAAGAATTATCATGAAGATGATCAACAGAAATATAGTAAACCTCCAGACACTGGACCCAACCCAGTTTAGTTTCATCAAGGTCATATCATGCCTACTCAACCTGGTGGACTTATTTGAGAAGGTCACCAAAGCAATGGATGAGGGCAAAATCTTTCACACTACTTACTTTGACATGGCCAAGGCATTAGACACAATACCCCACTCTGGCATTTTTCACAAACTCAGGAGGTTAGGTGCAAACCCGTATGTCACCCAGTGGATAGCCAGCTTACTCACAGACAGGACCCAGAAAGTTAGAATTGGGAAATACACCTATACAAAGTGGCCAGTCACAAGTGGAGTCCCTCAGGGATCAGTCATTGGATGGCTCTTTTTTTGGCATTTACTTCTTAGAAGTCAAGGCCAATGTCAGTGGTCTCTGGCTGGCGAAATTTGTAGATGATTGCAAATTAGGAGCTGTCATTGACTGTCACACTGACATAAATGTTCTCCAGGAGGGGGTGACAGACAAACAACTGGTGTCAGAGCCATGGACTAAAACTAAATGCCAAGAAATGCATAATAGTATCCTTTGGGACTTCGTCCATCTCTGGTAACTATCATTTTGACAACACACCCCTTAGAGTTGACCCAGTAGTCAGGGACTTAGGGACACACATAGATAGTAATCTAGCCTTTGATCATCATGTGTCTACAGTGGTGAGGAAATCATTCTGTGTTGTGCAACTGATAAACAAAGGTGTGGCATCTAAGTTGAAGGAAGTCATTGTTCCACTGTATTCGGCATTCATCAGATCAATCATTGAGTACAATGCCCCCTTTGGTATGTACCTAACCAGGCATATCCAACAATTGGAACGTCCACAGAAGTTCCTCACTAAAAGAATAAATAGAATAAAAAGTAAGTAATATGTCCTATGCAGACCGCCTCAAGGCCCTATCCCTGTATTCTGTCTCCTACAGTCTTTTGAGGGGAGATCTATGCCTGGCATGCAAGGCATTCTCAGACCCCACTCTGATGGACCTCCTGCATGTCCACAAAACAAGCAGTACCAGAATTATCCATTCTAAAGACTTAAATCTTGCCTGTGATATAAATAGGACCTGCAGGAGAGATAGGTATGTATCCCAGAGACTACTCCATCTATGGAACAGGCTCCCCATCCATGTGAAGCAGAGTTCCTCCCTAACCCAATTCAAGTGCAACTTGGACAATTGGATGGGAAACCAGAAATTTATCCCTGGTTTGGCACCTATGTCTCTAATGGACACAAGTAACCTGTAAATGGTTCATCTCCCAGGCCCATGCTCACATGTATCAAGGGTATCAGAACTTCTCAGAGATTTGGGATGCATAGCTAGGCTTAAAACGGCCCTTGTGGTCATTAGCCTAGTAATCGCCTATGAATCTATGAACCTATAAGAGGGAGAGAGCCTGTAGTACCACCCAAATGTGCTGTTATCTCAAAAGGTACTGTTTAGCTGATTTGCCCCTCCCCTCCACCTATATGTAGCATCTGCATCATTCTTGTTAATACCAGGGAATACAGAAAATGATTGGCAAATGCCATGGTTCTGTGGCGGGACATGTCAACTGCTTGGTTATTCTGTAGCAAAAAAATATGAACCATGTGAGGATATTAACAAGTGAAATGCGACTGACCCACACTATAAAAAGGGGCCATATTTGTTGTATGCTATTACTCAGTCAGTCTTACAGTGACAACAGAGCTATCGAAAGCTTCTATCAAAGAATCTAACATTACAGTTTACAGACTTATCAAGTGTACAGTTCACAGACTCATCAGAACTATATGATCCATCCCATCTGGTTATTGCATGTTGCCCCCCCCCCCCCATGGAAGGCAGTGTCCACTCTCTTGTGCTTTCCACACTTCACCCAGTAATCTTCCAAGCATGACAAACTTCCATTACTCTCTGTTAATAAACATTTATTCAAACAATAAATTTAAAAAAAATCTTTTTTTTCCAATTATTCTGTGATTTCACTTCTATTTTTCATCTTATGTATGCTTGTCTTATTTTCTTCTTTTTTCCTCATATCTATTAGAAAAATAAAAATAAATTGCTTTCCCTCTTGATGCTTTCTTCATATCACATCATTCACACCAAAGTTGTTAACAATAAAAGATGTCTGCAGGCTACAGCAGATTGTAGAATTGTTTAAGACTTCTTTGCTGCAGTTTCTATTAGGCATACATTCCAGCTAGTAGTCTGTTACCATAACACATATGTGCGATATTAATGAACTGCTCAGCAAACAATAAACTGTATTATTTAAAATTCTATAGTGACAAGGCAAATAAAAAAAAATCAGGAATTGATGGGACCACTTGGTAATTGTGGAACACCATAATTTTGCCCGCAAAATCGGTAAATACTGAGGAATTCAGTATGGTTGAGAGGTATGAATGGGACACTGGAATGGCTTTGAGGAACCTGGTCCATTACCCTGCTTTTGGCCCCATTTTAACAGGATAATGCTCTGGTTACATTTATATTACTTCCATGGTTATATATAAAGAAGAATATTTTCATACACACAAAAAAGGTAAATGTACTGGTCAGTGCTGGCATACTTCATATAACTTGAAAAAAAGTTGAATGCACATAACAAAAATGCAAAAAAGTAACTATACTATTGCAGTACATAATATTTTTGTCTTAGCCTGCTCTCATTCTGCTGCAAGCCTAGGATAGATAGAAATGTAGTTTGTTACTGTTCTATACATCTATTACAAAGAACGTCTGGGATTAGTTAGCATCTCAGGCACCTGTTGGAGCTGGCAGGGGGGAGAAGAGGATTGATATCTGTTAAACTGCTTGTCTTTCTTTGAGGGTGTTGGCAATCAGGAGATGTGCAACCCAAGCCACTGCTATGGTTGCTAGTGGTGATACTGGAGCAAGGGTGTAGCCAGGCATACTCATTCTACTCTACAGAGTATACATTTGTTCTTTGTATCACTCAGAAATATTATAGCTTTTTCAGACTATATTATGTCTATAACTATCTAAAGGAATGCCTCTAACAACTAGCACATATAGGGTTGCCACCTTTCGTTGTGGCTGAAACTGGAGTAAGGCCATGCCCCCTGCATCACCCATAACTCTGCCAATTCCCAACTCATGTCCTGTCTATTTTGTGATGTCACTATGACACCAAAACTTTGCAATGAAGTCCACATCAAGAGCAAAGTGCCTCAAATGAGTACTGCAGTAACAAATGAAGAAAATAAACTTTGAGGCACACCACGACCATAAAAATGGTTTTTATTCCAGAGAAAATAAAATCCAAAGGACCTGGTCAGTAAGCGCTTTCGCATTGATAACAATGCTTCATCAGACTGTATGACCATTAACAAAAAACACCACATTTTATAGCTAGTCTCAAACAGTTTAAAACCATTCAACCAATAAAAAGCAAGCAATTGTCACAAACTCAATTATTTAAAGGTGAAAACACATAAGAAACATATTCTCCCTCTCTCTCACCTATGAGTAATCTGTGAGAGTCTAAGAAAACATTAATATAATAATAAAATTTTACTTACCTAAAGACGCTGTAACAAAATGCTAAAAATCTAATATTTAATAAATAATTTAATAAAAGTATCTATCCCTAAAACCTATATATATATATATATATATATATATATATATATATGGTTCTACCTCACATAAACGAAACACCAAAACACCGACAACGCAATAACCGAAACTACATAACCGACAGTACAAAAACACGAAATCCCACATGCCCGACAACAAAATAACCGACGGTACACAAACACGAAACCTCATACACTTCACACACCATAATCAAGAAACAATACACATTGCCCATCCAAAAACCACATACACAACTCAAGCACACCAAAATCCATACAAACCCACACTAAACCTCACATACACAACTACCTACAACCTTAACCCAAACCCTAACCCTAAGGTCCGTCACTACCGCACACTTACCTGACCGCTCCTAACCCTAACTCACTTATCCCACCCCTAACCCAAACACAATCACTACCGCACACTTACCTGACCCGCTCCCTAACCCTAACTCACTTATCCCACCCCTAACCAAAACACAATCACTACCGCACACTTACCTGACCCGCTCCCTAACCCTAACTCACTTAACCCACCCCTATCCACACTTACCTTGCTCGCACCCTAACGTCCGTCACTACCGCATACTTACACAGCCTTTTCCCATTTCGGCATCCTCGGCGTCGGTGCTTTCATCCGTCGGGTCGGTCTTCTGCTTGTCGATCTTCTAGGTCCCGTCGCGTCGGTCTTCTGCGCTGTCGATCTTCTGGGGCTCGCGATTTCCCTGTCGATGTTCTGGCATGTCGTTGAAGTGAGGTAGAACCATATATATATATATATATATATATATATATATATATATATATATATATATATATATATGGGTCCCTATCTATTCATCGACAATTCATTTCACTGACACTCATTTCGTCGACAGAAAGATGTGCCCCCTTCCCCAATGTTGTGCAACCCTGGAGTTGATATATATAGTTAGGGGGGGTCTGGGGGGCACAGCCCCCCACAATGGGGGGTGTGGGGGGCTTCGCCCCCCACCTAACAAATTTTGAAGGGGGCACATCTTTCTGTCGACGAAATGAACTGTCGACGAAATGAGTTTCAGTGAAATGAATTGTCGGTGAATAGATAGGGACCCATATATATATATATATATATATATATGCTTAAAAATGATCCTATACATAAAAGTATATATTCATGGAAAATATTTAAGTCTCTAAACTGAACATTACTCTAGCAGTACTGATGTGCATATATATCTTTTTGAATCATGAACCAAATACATATTTCTTGTTAAAAACACATACATATATGTGCACTTGTGAAAAAATACATATATCTATATATAAAAAACATGTGGCCTAACATATATTCATATCATGTTAATGGATGTAAGTTCTATCTAAGAGAAAGGGTTTTAATGAAACTCTATCATGAAGACCATGTGCCCTACCTGCTTGTAACCTCATTATCCATATGGCTTCCCGTTTCTCTGTGTGATTCTTCAAATTCCCAAGTCGTGTTGTTTTATATATAAGCTGTAAAACACTAAACTTAAACTTGTGTGAAGTATCTTGGCTTATGATATGCCTGGCTAAAGCATTGCTATCATCCTCCCTATTCATTGCATAAATATATGTTCTCTGACATGCTCACGTAGGGTTCTATTGATCTTACCTACATAGAACGAATCACACTTTTCACAGATTGCTAGGTATATTAAATCCCATGTTTTGCAGTCCGCATATAGTTTAAATACATATTCCCGTCCAGAATCTGGATGAATAAACACATTTAAACCAGACATATAACAACATTGATTACAGCTTCTGCAAGGGTGGGTACCTGATCTCATGGAGCTAACTCTGGTATCTCTTTGTTTCTCATAACACAGCAAACGCTTCAGGATTTTGTGTTCCTGTATGAAAACCTGGGACTTTCACCTACTATATTTTTAATTTTACTGGCAATAGTCAGTATGTTCCAATTTTTATAGAATATATTCCTAATCATATTGTTGTTGTTAGTATATGTTAACGTTACTCTATTAACTGTCGGTGTCATGTCCCTTCTACCAGTTGAATCATCAGTGACTACTCTCCCTAGAATATCGAGTCTACCTCCATTTTCTCTATCAGTTATTTCAGCTTCTAATCAATCATTAATATCTCTTGGACGATAGCCTCTATTATAAAAATCACTTCTGAGAGTGTTCAAGGTTTCTTGAAAAACATCCTCCTTACTGGTATCCTTAAAGCTTGACTTTTTACTATGTTTCTATGGATATGTGGTGGATGCATACTTGCGCGATGTAATAAGGCATTTTTTTACAAGTTTTCCTGTACATTTCTGTTTCTATGCTATTCTCACCTTTCTTTATGAGTTTATCCAAAAATTCCATCTCACAGTGTGACCATTTAGCTGTTAAAAAGAGGAACTGAGTAGTCCCATTCATATATTCTATGAACTCATGTAGTGACTCTACATCGCCTCTTCATACCAAAAAAATACCATCCACAAAACGTCTATAATAACATACATGGATGTTATATTGTTCATTACGTAGGAGGTATGTGTACTCCCAGTATGCCATATCTAAACTGGCATAGGAGTTGGCACATAGTGTACCCATGGCCACTCCTTTCTGTTGTAAATAATATTGATCATTGTACACAAAGACATTGTTCTCAAGTACTATCTCCATTAACATGGCACATCTAATAATTAATTCTCTGGGTATCTCCTTTTCTATCAAGAACAATCTCATATATTCTATCCCTATATCATTGGGAATTGAAGTAAATAAGGAAGTGACATCCAAAGTCACTAAAATATATGTATTGTTGTAGGTGTAATCTATCATACTTTCTAGAAAATGCTTGGTGTCCCTTAAAATGGAGGATGTAGTATCCACTACTTTTCTAAGGGTTTTCTCTAAATATATAGAGACAGTCTCAGTTAACCAACCTCGACTTGAGACTATCGGTCTCATTGGAGGAACTGTTAAGTTTTTATGCACTATGGGAAGACCTCTGAAACTATGAACAAATGGATTTTCAATTAAAAAATATTTATACAACTCAAAATCAATGACATTGCATAAAAACAAATCATATAGCTGGCTATGAACATCTCGTATTATCTTATTCAACTGTAGAATGTTAACACTCTTGTAAGTATTCTCTTCATTAAGTAACTCCTGCATTTTGGATTCATAATAATTCCTATCTAAAATGACCACGGCACCACCTTTATCAGCTGTCCTAATAACAATATCACTGTTCTCTTGCAGTGTTTTAAGTGCATGCTTTTCTTATAAACTCAAATTGTGAAAATCTGGTCTATAGTCATTACCCTGTTCCAATAACTTAATAAAATAATTCTCACAAGCCTTCTAGAAGGCCTCCACTAATGGGTGTAATTGTGGAGTAAATATAGAAGGCTTCTTAAAGCTATTGGGCATATTGCCGTTACTATTATCAAACAACATTTTTAAACCTTTGTTCCTAGTGAACATCTTCATTTCAACTATTGTCCGAGTTAAATCAACACTGTTTGATGGTATAAACGATAGCCCCCTATTTAAAACAGCTCGTTCATCTATAGAAAGTACATACCGTGATAGATTTAAAATCAAATCCGATTTGTCGGTTTTAACTGCGTCTTCTGGAATTCCAGACGATCCTCTGGAAACTTGTGTTTCTTGGTGGTGTGTTGAGGAGACCACGTCGCTCTCTAGGGAACTCGAAAAGGTAACGGAAAAGAGAAAAATGTGGTGGAAACATCATTACAGTAGATGCTGTATTAACTGCTGTGTAATCCTTTTTACGAACGTCAGAAGTGGAACAATTCACTATTTGATAATTGCTTGCTTTTTGTTGGTTGAATGCTTTTAAACTGTTTGAGACTAGCTATAATATGTGGTGTTTTTAATTAATGGTCATAAAGTCTGATGAAGCGTTATCAACGCAAAAGTGCTTACTGACCAGATCCTTTGGATTTTATTTTCTCTGGAATAAAAATCATTTTTATGGTCGTGGTGTTTTCTTCATTTGTTCATTTGTTACTGCAGTACTCGTTTGAGGCACTTTGCTCTTGATGTGGATTTCATTGTAAAGTTTTGCTGCTTTGTTTGCCACAAAAAGGGACATGACAGAAGTAATACTGAACAGCAACATGCGTGAACAAGAACCAAATACAGCTTTGAAAGGTAAAGGGTACATTACATTCAGTAGGCTTATTCAAGCAGAGAGTAACCCTCTCTTGAAATTAAACAGAAATTAATTATTAAGCAATGGCACAGAAAGTAGAGATGCTAGTCAAAATATAAATGTTCTACAGTTGATGAGGAAACTACAAACTAATCTTGACAAACTGAAATATGTTTAATGACAGAGGAAACATATGGAGGTGAGCCTCTGTTTCAAAGTAGTGCCACGAGGCTTACAGATTACAAAAATGCCGACCTATGGAACCAAATATCCTGAGCTGTTAACGAAACTAGCTGTGGCTATATGCATCTTCTAACTGAACAGTATATTCAGACTGAAAAAGACTTAATGTAAGAAGCGGTGACATTATAACAAGAATTGAGTACTCTAATCAATAAACAGGAAATGCATGATTTTTTAATTGATGTACACACTCATCTTTCCCTTTTGGAAAATAAACTACTTCAGGAGAAACGAAAGAAGCTGGAGAGGGATTTTTTAGACTTTCAAAGGGACAATGTCTTCTCCTGGCTGCGTGAGCCAATGAGAGAGCAAGGTTCAGCATCACCTTCTCATGCTCGTTCAAACAGTATCGTTGATTCCATCAAGATGACATCAGAAATGTCAACAGTGCAGCCTGAAAGAGAGAGGCAGCAGTCGAGCGAGAAAGCTACAATGAATGATGTACAGACTTTACCTTCTGCACCTTCATGCTCAACTAATGTATCGAACATAGTGAACTGTTCCACTTCTGACATTCGTAAAAAGGATTATACAGCGGTTAATACAGCTTCTACTTCTTCTGATGTTTCCACCACATTTTGCCCTTTTCTGTTACCTTTTTGGGTTCCCCAGAGAGCGACGTGGTCTCAACACACCAACAAGAAATGGAAGTTTCCAGAGGATCATCTGGAATTCCAGAAGAGGCAGTTAAAACCGGCGAATCGGATTTGATTTTAAATCTATCTCAGTATGTACTTTCTATAGATTATTAAGCTGTTTTAAATAGAGGGCTATCGTTTATACCCTCAAACAGTGTTGATTTAACTCATACAATAGTTGAAATGAAGATGTTCACTAGGAACATAGGTTTAAAAATGTTGTTTGATAATAGTAATGGCAGTATGCCCAATAGCTTTAAGAAACCTTCTGTATTCACTCCACAATTACACCCATTAGTGGAGGCATTCAAGAAGGCTTGTAAGAATGATTTTTATTAAGTTATTGGAACAGAGCAATGACTACAGACGACCAGATTTTCACAATTTGAGTTTACAAGAAAAGCATGCCCTTAAAACACTGCAAGAGAACAGTGATATTGTTATTAGGACAGCTGATAAAGGTGGTGCCATGGTCATTTTAGATAGGAATTATTATGAATCCAAAATGCAGGAGTTACTTAATGAAGAGAATACTTACAGGAGTGTTAATATGCTACAGTTGAATAAGATAATACGAGATGTTCATAGCCAGCTATATGATTTGTTTTTATGCAATGTCATTGATTTTGAGTTGTATAAATATTTTTTAATTGAAGATCCAGTTCCTAGTTTCAGAGGTCTTCCCAAAGTACATAAAAACTTAACAGTTCCTCCAATGAGACCAATAGTCTCAAGTCAAGGTTGGTTAACTGAGACCGTCTCTATATATTTAGAGAAAACCCTTAGAAAAGTAGTGGATACTACATCCTCCATTTTAAGGGACACCAAGCATTTTCTAGAAAGTATGATAGATTACACCTACAACAATACAGATATTTTAGTGACTTTGGATGTCACTTCCTTATTTACTTTGATTCCCAATGATTTAAGGATAGAATATATGAGATTGTTCTTGATAGAAAAGGAGATACCCAGAGAATTAATTATTAGATGTGCCATGTTAATGGACATAGTACTTGAGAACAATGTCTTTGTGTACAATGATCAATATTATTTACAACAGAAAGGAGTGGCCATGGGTACACCATGTGCCAACTCCTATGCCAATTTAGTTATGGCATATTGGGAGTACACATACCTCCTACGTAATGAACAATATAACATCCATGTATGTTATTATAGACGTTTTGTGGATGGTATTTTTTTGGTATGAAGAGGCGATGTAGAGTCACTACATGAGTTCATAAAATATGTGAATGGGACTACTCAGTTCCTCTTTTTAACAGCTACATGGTCACACTGTGAGATGGAATTTTTGGATGAACTCATAAATAAAGGTGAGAATGGCATAGAAACAGAAATGTACAGGAAAACTTGTAGAAAAAATACCGTATTACATCGCACAAGTATGCATCCACCACATATCCATAGAAACATAGTAAAAAGTCAAACTTTAAGGGTATCTAGGTTAACCAGTAAGGAGGATGTTTTTCAAGAAACCTTGAACACTCTCAGAAAGGATTTGTATAACAGAGGCTATCATCCAAGAGATATTAATGATACATTAGAAATAATTGATAGAGAAAAAGGAGGTAGACCCTATTTTCTAGGGAGAGTAGTCACTGATGATTCAACTGGTAGAAGGGACTTGACACTGACAGTTAATAGAGTAACGTTAACGTATTCTAACAATAACAATATGATTAGGAGTATATTCTATAAAAATTGGAACATACTGATTATTGATAGCAAAATTAAAGATATAGTAGGTGAAAGTCCCAGGTTTTCATACAGGAACACAAAATCCTTGAAGCGTTTGCTGTGTTATGAGAAACAAAGAGATACCAGAGTTAGCTCCATGAGATCAGGTACCCACCCTTGCAGAAGCTGTAATCAATGTTGTTATATGTCTGGTTTAAATGTGTTTATTCATCCAGATTCTGGAAGGGAATATGTATTTAAACTATATGCGGACTGCAAAACATGGGATTTAATATACCTAGCAGTCTGTGAAAAGTGTGATTCATTCTATGTAGATAAGACCAATAGAACCCTACGTGAGCATGTCAGAGAACATATTTATGCAATGAATAGGGAGGATGATAGCAATGCTTTAGCCAGGCATATCATAAGTCACGATACTTCACACAAGTTTAAGTTTAGTGTTTTTGAGCTTATATAAAACAACACGACTTGGGAATTTGAAAAAGCACACAGAGAAATGGGAAGCCGTATGGATAATGAGGTTACAAGCAGATAGGGCATGTGGTCTTAATGAGAGAGTCTCATTAAAACCCTTTCTCTTAGATAGACCTTACACCTTTTAACATGACATGAATGCATGTTAGAATCCAAAAAAACAAATGGAGCCAGCAAACTGGGATCAAAGATGCTTTATAATTAAATAAGTAACGTAAGAACAGATAACCAGACTGGTTTCGGCTGGCAACAACACACAGCCTTCTTCAGTGTGAAACAAAAGAATCAGATGCTACAATTATATACATACAGCTGTCATACCATTGGCTCATCTTCAGAATTGCTCATTGAGACCAGGTGGAAACAATCCTCCTAGTTTTACAATCCATTTATTTTCTTTGGAGTCTAAAATTGAATGCCATCCGGTTTTATTGGTTTTATTACCCTTAACCATGTCAATAACTATGAAAGTAAACTTGGCAGTTTTGTGTATTAGACTGTGTTTGTACAGAGCATTATTAACTTTTTTGTTTTTGATATTACTTACGTGTTCAGAAATTCTTAGCCTGAGAGGGCGAGAAGTTTGACCAACATAGAAGGACCCACAACTGCATGTGGCCAAATAAACTAGCTAATCACTACTGCAGTTGGCAAAAAATTATATGTCATACACCCTAGAACAATTCCTGCTTGTAAATTGTTTGGATTTCAAGATTTTATCACAATTAGTTTAATGGCCACGAGGGAAGCAACCAACTAAGGGTTCCCCGGTCAAGGTGGTTTGTAATGACAAAGTGTGTGCTGTGTCATGTACATGTTTATAATGGTTAAAGCATGATGCCAAATTTTTGCCTTTGTGAAATGAAAATAGACATCTATCTGGTATTAGATTGGCAAGTTCAGGATCACATTGTAAAATATTCCAATGTCTGTGAATGCTGTTAATTAATAAATCTGAATTCCTGGCATATGTTGTTACAAACCTGATTGGCTGTACTTCATCATGGTTCCGTGATTTATAGGATAACAGATCCTGCCTTGGTAATGTATTGGCCCAATTGCTGGCTTATGTCCCCTGGCTCTGAACCTGTTTGTAAGATCCCCTCTGTGTTCTTGAAAAGTTTCTTCCTGGGAACAAATATGCCTCATGCATATGAATTGAGATTTTGGGATGTTCCTGGCAATATGTGGAGGATGAAAGTTTATGCATGGAGGACCGTGTTATATTCGGGGTACTTCCTGAAGACCTATGTACTGAGAGTATGGTCAGGTTGTCTATTAATCAAAACGTCAAGAAAAGTAATTGTACTTACATGGTAGTTAGATGTGAACTGTAGACCCCATTTGTTGTCATTCAAGTAAGAGATGAATTCAGTTAGATACTCAATATCAGCCCTCCGTACCATCCAGCAATCATCCAAATAACGTCTCCAGATGCCGATTTCCTCCAGATATATGTTATGGCTACTGTTATATATGATTTGGTCCTCAATAAAAGCCATAAAGAGGTCAGCATATATGGGGGCAAACGATGCCCCCATTGCTGTGCCCTTGGTCTGCCAAAAAACAGGTATCCTGGTAAAAGAAGACATTATTGGTAAGGACATGTTCTGCAAGACCAATAAGGAAAGTGTTAAAGTCTGGATCATATAAGTGTGACATGTTGAGCCAATATGTCAAGGCTTCCAAACCTATCTGATGTGGTATATTAGTATATAAAGCATTGACATCAAGTGTACACATTAGCCATCCTGGTTCCAACTGGGTATCTGAAATGATTTTTAGAAATTTGGTAGTATCCTGTAACTGGAAACGAACATATGATAATAGAGGCTTTAAATGTCTGGTCAGGAAAATGGATAGTGGTTCGGTAATGTACCCTCTGCCTGAAACAATTGGTCTGCCTGGTGGATGGACAGGATTCTTGTGTATTTTTGGTAAAAAGTAGATGTATTGGTTTGCAGAATCCTGAATGGTAAGTTGTTGGAGCAAAAAAGTAGTGATGATACCCGCATCCTTGGCCTTAGATAAAAAATCATCAATCTGTTTCTTAAACCTGTGGGTGGGATTAAAAGGCATTTCAGCATAATATCGTCTATCTGCCAGTTGCCTCCTAGCCTCCTTGTCATAGCCTGACCAATTCATAATGACAACTGCCCCACCTTTATCTGCAGAAATGATGACAATGTCCCTATTGTGCTGTAATTCAACAATTGCCTGTTTTTCACTAGGTGTCAAATTGTTGGGTTTGAACCGAACATCAGAGCCAGAATAGTGCAGATCTTTGAGAATGCTGCTCTGAAATAAATGTACAATAGGGTGCATTGGAGGAAGGTATTTAGATTTGTGATATACAAATTTGTCATTGTTATATGATTCTGCCCCATCACCAAACTGCAGCTTCAGGTTAAGAGTTCTACAAAAAGACATGACGTCTTGTGCCAGGACATCCTCAGATACCACAAAACCAGGAATGAATGTTAAACCTTTATTAAGGATGGACGGTTGGGTTGGTGATAAAACAAAATTAGATAAGTTCAAAACATTAGACTGTACATTCTGATTTATTTCTGAGTTACCAGTTGCAACAGACTTTGAATATTCTCGATTTTTCTTGTGTTTCCTCCCCCCTTGTTTATATTTACCCCTAAAGGGACAAAACCCTGAGCCCTCTTGGGGTTGGGTGAATCCAGTGCTGGGAGTATGTCACTATCTGTGCAGGATGATGGATCGTCAGTAGATGAACCATTAGTTGTAGACCTTTTGCGTAAAATAGACCTAGATCTTTTTCTTTTGGGAGTTTTACCCGGATGTGGATTAAATCTAACATGTTTGGTAGGATTGCTGAAAGGGTTGGCCCCTTGATAATCAAATTGGTCCCGTTGGAATTTTTTGATTTTATGAGATTTTAATTGCTCCTCAAGGCTTGTGAGGTCATTTGCCACTTTGTTAAGATATTTATTGAAAAATGTTTCACCCTCAAGATTTTGTACTGTGTTACAAAGTTCACTTACTATATTGATTTCCTTATAAATTATTCTGTCATGATATTTTAACAGAGCTTCAACAAATGACATCGTGGCTTGCTGTTGTATGGTTGCCCATTGGCTGTTAAGCTCTTCATCAGGCTCCCCCACATGAGGTTGTATTCTTATTCTAAGACCCCTTGGGGTAATGCCTTTAGCCATATAGGCCTTGAAAAGTTTTGAATGCCATACATTTGATCTTAAAGATTTCAAATGCTTGTAAAGATTATCAAAGGCCAGATTACAAGACGATTCAGGCCCCAAGGGGTCACTAGAACTGCCACTGGTTATGGTTGGTCCAAGACCAAATGCTCTAAGGTCCTCTCTGTCTGCTGATAATCCAGAGACTAAACTGAATAGGTCCATATTTGTATAAAAATATAATTGGAAAACAGAAGGATTCCAATATAATAATTTTCTTATATGAATGTCTCAAATGGAAAGTTGACAATAATGGCCTCACCTTAGAAGGATAAAGATTGCCACATCAATGCCCAAGGATCATACAAAAAGGATTATGGAGGGACAATCTTTATCCTTTTAAGGTGAGGCCATTATTGTCAACTTTCCATTTGAGAGATTTATATAAGAACATTATTATATTGGAATCCTTCTGTTTTCCAATTATATTTTTATACAAATATGGACCTATTCAGTTTAGTCTCTGGATTAACAGCAGACAGAGAGGGCCTTAGAGCATTTGGTCTTGGACCAACCATAACCAGTGGCAGTTCTAGTGACCCCTTGGGGCCTGAATCATCTTGTAATCTGGCCTTTGATAATCTTTACAAGAATTTGAAATCTTTAAGATCAAATGTATGGCATTCAAAACTTTTCAAGGCCAATATGGCTAAAGACATTACCCCAAGGGGTCTTAGAATAAGAATACAACCTCATGTGGGGGAGCCTGATGAAGAGCTTAACAGCCAATGGGCAACCATACAACAGGAAGCCACAATGTCATTTGTTGAAGCTCTGTCAAAATATCATGACAGAATAATTGATAAGGAAATCAATATAGTAACTGAACTTTGTAACACAGTACAAAAATTTGAGGGTGAAACATTTTTCAATAAATATCTTAACAAAGTGGCAAATGACCTCACAAGTCTTGAGGAGCAATTAAAATCTCATAAAATCATAAGGTTCCAACCAATTTGATTATCAAGGGGCCAACCCTTTCAGCAATCCTACCAAACATGTTAGATTTAATCCACATTCGGGTAAAACTCCCAAAAGAAAAAGATCTAGGTCTATTTTACGCAAAAGGTCTACAACTAATGGTTCATCTACTGATGATCCATCATCTTGCACTGATAGTGACATACTCCCAGCATCGGATTCACCCAACCCCAAGAGGGCTCAGGGTGTTGTCCCTTTAGGGGTAAATATAAACGAGGGGGGAGGAAACACAAGAAAAATCGAGAATATTCAAAGTCTGTTGCAACTGGTAACTCAGAAATAAATCAGACTGTATGGTCTAATGTTTTGAACTTATCTAATTTTGTTTTATCACCAGCCCAACTGTCCATCCTTAATAAAGGTTTAACATTCATTCCTGGTTTTGTGGTATCTGAGGATGTCCTGGCATAATACGTCATGTCTTTTTATAGAACTCTTAACCTGAAGCTGCAGTTTGGTAATGGGGCAGAATCATATAACAATGATAAATTTGTATATCACAAATCTAAATACCTTCATCCAATGCACCCTATTGTACATTTATTTCAGAGCATCATTCTCAAAGATCTGCACTATTCTGGCTCTGATGTTCGGTTCAAACCCAACGATTTGTCACCTAGTGAAAAAACAGGCAATTTGTTGAATTACAGCACAATAGGGACATTGTCATCATTTCTGCAGATAAAGGTGGGGCAGTTGTCTTTATGAATTGGTCAGACTATGACAAGGAGGCTAGGAGGCAACTGGCAGATAGACGATATTATGCTGAAATGCCTTTTAATCCCACTCACAGGTTTAAGAAACAGATTGATGATTTTTTATCTAAGGCCAAGGATGCGGGTATCATCACTACTTCTTTGCTCCAACAACTTACCATTCAGGATTCTGCAAACCAACACATCTATTTTTTACCAAAAATACACAAGGATCCTGTCCATCCACCAGGCAGACCAATTGTTTCAGGCAGAGGGTACATTACCGAACCACTATCCATTTTCCTGACCAGACATTTAAAGCCTCTATTATCATATGTTCATTCCCGGTTACAGGATACTACCAAATTTCTAAAAATCATTTCAGATACCCAGTTGGAACCAGGTTGGCTAATGTGTACACTTGATGTCAATGCTTTATATACTAACATACCACATCAGATAGGTTTGGAAGCCTTGGCATATTGGCTCAACATGTCACACTTATATGATCCAGACTTTAACACTTTTCTTGTTAGTCTTGCAGAACATGTCCTTACCAATAACGTCTTCTTTTACCAGGATACCTGTTTTTGGCAGACCAAGGGCACAGCAATGGGGGCATCGTTTGCCCCCATATATGCTGACCTCTTTATGGCTTTTATTGAGGACCAAATCATATATAACAGTAGCCATAACATATATCTGGAGGAAATCAACATCTGGAGACGTTATTTGGATGATTGCTGGATGTTATGGAGGGCCGATATCGAGTATCTAACTGAATTCATCTTTTACTTGAATGACAACAAATGGGGTCTACAGTTCACAGCTAACTACCATGTAAGTACAATTACTTTTCTTGACGTTTTGATTAATAGACAACCTGACCATACTCTCAGTACACAGGTCTTCAGGAAGTACCCCGAATATAACACGGTCCTCCATGCATCGAGCTTTCATCCTCCACATATTGCCAGGAACATCCCGAAATCTCAATTCATATGCATGAGGCGTATTTGTTCCCAGGAAGAAACTTTTCAAGAACACAGAGGGGATCTTACAAACAGGTTCAGAGCCAGGGGATATCATATGGGACATGTTCTGCAAGCCAGCAATTGGGCCAATACATTACCGAGGCAGGATCTGTTATCCTATAAATCACGGAACCATGATGAAGTAAATCTGATCAGGTTTGTAACAACATATGCCAGGAATTCAGATTTATTAATTAACAGCATTCACAGACATTGGAATATTTTACAATGTGATCCTGAACTAGCCAATCTAATACCAGATAGATGCCTATTTTCATTTTGCAAAGGCAAACATTTGGCATCATGCTTTAACCATTATAAACATGTACATGACACAGCACACACTTTGTCATTACAAACCACCTTGACCGGGGAACCCTTAGTTGGTTGCTTCCCTTGTGGCCATTGCACTAATTGTGATAAAATCTTGAAAGCCAAACAATTTATAAGCAGGAATTGTTCTAGGGTGTATGACATACAATTTTTTGCCAACTGCAGAAGTGATTGGCTAGTTTATTTGGCCACATACAGTTGTGGGTCCTTCTATGTTGGTCAAACTTCTCGCCCTCTCAGGCTAAGAATTTCTGAACACGTAAGTAATATCAAAAACAAAAAAGTTAATAATGCTCTGTACAAACACAGGGCCAGATTCAGGAAGGCTTACACGGAGTTCAAGAGTAGTGTAAGCCTCCGTGTAAGCCTCCTGATTCAGGAACAGCCCAAATCTCCGTGTAAGAGACAGCTAACACGTCTCTTACACTGACTGGGCGTGGAAATGCTCAATACCTCATTTGCAGCTCAAAGATATGCAAATGAGGTATTTGAGTGATCCACGAAGCAGAAACCAGTCCGTGTAATGGACGTGTTAGCTGCAGAAATGTACTCAGCTGACAACTGAGTACATTTCTGCAAAATTAAAACGGAGCTATGTCAGCTCCAAATAAAGGGTGCATATGTTTCATTAAGCATGCCAATGGCCAAATATGTGGCCATTGGCATGAAAAAGTGTTGCAAAAATAAGTTATATAACTTTTTTTTTTTCACGGGATTTTTGTGTTTAACTGCAGCACACCAGCAAACGGGTGCGCTACCTAAAACTGAAAACCGAAGTTTATAAACCCACAATTGTGGGATTTATGTATTACATTAAATGTCAATGGAGGGACTTGCAGACCAAAAACAATATGGCCTCCGTTTAGTGGTTGTCAAGGGGGGGAAGCTCCGTGTAAGACATGTAACTAAGCATTACTAGGCAATCCTATGTAAATGAGGGTTACAATACTGAATCACACTGCCACATAGGTAATGAGCACTTTCTGAGTAGTGTAAGAGTTAGAGAAGGGGGAGGAACAGAGTAAGAGGTAGGTGACATCGCGGGGGGGGGAAGGATAGTAATAAAAGTACCAGATTGGAGGGCAATGTAAGGTAACAGATGACAGACAGACATCAGGGAGGGAGGTGTGTCCCAACAGAACACTAGGAAAGTCAAGAAATTGAGGGTATACGCTATCCCTACACTCAAAGTTTCTTGATATACGTGCATCTTGGCAAAGCGCGTGTAAGGCAGGTTCAACATGTGGGAGCGTGTTGCAAACTGTTTACAATGGTTTGCGCGGGCGTGCACGTGTGGAAGGCAGTGTGCGCGCGTTTTAGCATGAATCAGCTTAGCTAACACCGTGTAAGGATGTGTGCGCACGTGTAACACTGTGTAAGGATGTGTACGCGTGTTTAAGTGACTGTAAGCGTGTTTAAGCTGGTGTGCACATTGCTCCCCCTCAGGAAACAGAGAGGAAACAGGAAACAACTAAACTACATGGAAACTGACAGAAGCTACTACTAGAGTTAATTGGTGGAAACAATTAGAAGCAGGCAATTACACAGGCAGACTAGAAGCCCAACCCAGCACTTAAAACACAACAAAGAGCAGTGCAGGCTGTTTCTCACAAGAGATACTGCCAGAAACTAAGCTATCAGAATTGAAAACTGAAAAAAGCTGAACTCAGAGCAGAAATGCTAGGGGCTGCCATGGCTATTATAATCAGGCATAGGCGAATTGCTGAGGGTGGTGACAATGCAGACGCTGACAGACAACCCAGAGTGAGGAGAAGGAGAAGAGTATACAGGCCCAGGGTCACCTACCATGGGTTACATGAGCTGGAGATAGTAGAGCGCTACAGAGTGGACAGAGACCTTCTGCAGCAGATTGTTGAGCTGTGCAGGCCACATCTCACACACAGAACCAACAGAGGGGAACCCATCCCAGTGGAAACCAAGGTATGTGTTGGCCTAAGAATACTAGCAACAGGTACCTTCCAGAGACCAACTGGTGATATGATGGGGATATCACAGGCATCAGCCTCCAGGGTACTGCACCAGTTCCTGGATGCCATGTCAGCACATGTCGGTGATCATATATATGTCCCTAATGACCGTGAGGTTGTGGCCAGCAATATGCGTCTCTTCCAGCAAATAGCGGGATACCCTGAGGTGCTGGGTGCAATAGACTGCACGCACGCATCACAGCACCAGCCGGTGAGCGGGGTAGAGTCTACATTAACCGCAAGGGATACCCCTCCATCAACTGCCAGGTCATGTGTGATGCCCAGGGCATAATAATGAATGTGTGTGCTGGCTGCCCTGGGAGCTACCACGATTCCCACATCTGGCATCTGACGCAGCTGTACCAATCATTTGCCAATGGGGACTTCCCACACGGACACCTAGTCGGGGATGCAGGTTATGCACTTGAGCCGTGGCTGATGACACCCATCAGAAATGCACACACACCTGAACAGGAACGCCATAATGAGGCACACGCACAAACACGTAATATCATAGAGCGTGTGTTTGGGCTGCTCAAGTCACGGTTCCGGTGTCTGGACACACCTGGTGGAGCTTTGCAGTACACACCAACTACATGTACCCAAATGATCATGATATGTGCTATGCTACATAATATGATCCTGGAAACAGCGGCAGCAGGACGAGTACAGGGCTGGGCCAAACATGCCCCCACCATTGCCAAGGTCACCAGAGGCAGGGGTGACTCGGAGGAGGAACAACCTGACCTTGTCCCAGTAGGCAGAAGGAGGCGTGCCCAGTATGCCCTGGCCTTGGCAAAGAGGCAACGATAGCACATACGCTTGGTCAGTAGGAACACTGGGACTGATACCCGCTCTGACTCACTCATACAGTAACAGGGATGCCTAACATGACACAACCTGCTTCCAAATGTACAGGGAGTGTAGTATGTGTATCCGACAGAGGTGGCCCTGCAGCACCACCTGAGGCATGAATGCCATGTGTTAAGTAATGTAATATCATGTACAATATGCACACCTGAGGACCCCAACTAACATCCATATCCACGCATATGACCCTGCGGAAACAGCTGCACGTCATACAGTGATGTACATGTGCAAAAACATGGAACAAGATACAAAATGAGGGTGACTAGCAATAAATAGCATGGATAACCACACACCCATGTTTGTACCACAACAAGAAGCAACATGGAATAGCCATGGTCAAAACCAATGGCTAAAACCGACTACTACTATATAGCTTGCTGCAGACCACTGTCCTAATAGCAGGAACTGCCCCAGGCCTATGTCCATAGGTTCATAGGTTCATACTAGGCTATCTGCCCTAGGGCATTAATAAGCCTAGCCCAGAGTTTTGTGGCTTCTGCCACCCCTGCAAGTTGATGGATAATATGCCCATTATTTTGCTGTGCCTCTGTCAAGCGGTGATACTGAGGTTATCCCTGGGGTATACCTGCAATCTCCCATCCATTGGTCAAGATCTCACTTGAACAAAGCCAGTGAGGTGCTCAGCCTCACATGTACCAGGATGTTGTTCCACAGCATATGGACTCTCTGGGTGATGAATCTGTCCCTCCAGCACATCCTATTAATATCTGTGTTGAGGTTTAGGTCTCCTGCCCTTGTAGTTCTGATGGATGTAGAGGTCTTGAGGTGAAGCATGTTCATTAATTCTGGTTTGGACATAGCCTTGTATGTCAGGCACAGGTCACCTCTGAGCAGACGGTGGCGACTGAATACAGCTGGAATTCCTTCAGTCGGGCAGCATAAGAAATATGTTTGAGACCCTTTCACCTCCTGTCGAGGAATTTGTGGGCCCATCCAATCTGAATGGGGCATTGTATGCAATCATTGGTCTGATGAGTGATGAGTACAGGGGAACAATGACCTCCCTTGATCTAGATGTGTATCACTGCATGATGAGGTGGCCAATGTAGAAGGCCTTCCAAACTACCCTGGCAATGTGAGTGTCAAACAAAAGGTCACTGTCAACCTGGGTGCCCAGGTCCCTGATAACCTCCGTTGTGCTTAGAGGATTGCCACCTAGATGGGAAGTAGTGGTAACCTTGTTCTTCCTGAAGGGTATGGCTATGCATTGTTTAGTGTTTAATGTAAGGCCATGGCTGTGGCACCAGTTATCCGTGTCTATGAGACCCTTCTGAAGGATGTCTGTGTCAGATGGGTTTCCAACTATGCTTCCCAGTTTGCAGTCATCTTCAAACTTTGTCAGCCATAATCCTCCTGTGTTTGCTCGTACTTCAGAAAAGTAGATACTGAACAAATGTGGGCCCAGGACTGAGCCCTGTGGGACACCACTTGTGACAGCTCTGGAGTGTGAACTGGCACCAGCAACTTTGACCCTGTGTGTTCCATCACTTAGCCAGTTTGCAACCCATGCTGTGATGTATGGGTTCACAATTAAGCTGGTGATGTTTTCAATGATACCTGAGTGGGGTATTGTGTCGAAAGCCTTTGCCAGGTCAAGGTAGGCTGTGTGGACTGCCTTGCCCACGTCAATGGCCTGGGTGACTGTTTTGAAAAAGTCAACCAAGTTTAAAAGGCATGATCTGCCCTTGACAAAGCCAAACTGGATTGGATCCAATGTCTGCAAGTCCCCTATGTCTTCATTTAGAATTCCCAGTATGATCCTCTCCATAGCTTAGCAGAACAGGCTTGTCAAGCTGATGGGATGGTAGTTTCTGGGGTTGGTGGAGGCACCTCCTTTGTGAAGTGGGTCCACCATTGCTGTATGCCACTCCTTGGGAACATATCCTGAGATGAGGCTAAGATTAAACAGCTGCCCTAACTGCGGGTGTAATTACTCATTGAGTTCATGGAGCACACAACTTGGGGACACCATCTGGTCCCATGGATAAAGTGTTTTCTGCCTTGGATTGAGCAGTTCCCACCCCAGCAGTGGAGATGTTTGGGGGGCTACAATCCTCTGGTGTACATACCTCCAGTTGGGGAGGGGAGAAATCTGCACTGAACCTGTCAGCCAGTATGTTGCCAATGTCTGTAGGTGCAGTGATATCAACATCATTCAACTAAGTCTGAGCATATCTGGGTGTTCCCTCCCAGGTTTCAAACATAGGTAAAAAGGCCTCATGATTGTCCCTGGAGTCCTGAGTGGGTTTACTCTCACAACATGCCTCGGATGATTGTATGGGGAACCCAGTGTTTTACTCACAATGAGCAGGGGTGTCTTCCTCCCACGGATTACGCTCTATCTCGTAGTAGCTCCTTCCTTGTGTTGTACAGCTTGTTTATGGCTAGGGTCCACCAGACTGGATGCTTGCCTGTGGTACAAAGAGTCTTTTTTTTTGGGATTGCCTGATCCATGCAGTCCTGAAGGTGCTGGTAGAAGGCATTTCTAAGTGATACAGTGGCTTGGGTAATGGTGTCCGCTGGCCTGGGGCCTTGAAAGAGACCACACCAGTCCTCAGAAATGTGAAGTCGGCATTTGAGAAGGTCTTCACTGTTTCTTTTCCCATCTGGGGTGTGGGTGGGATGTGGACTCCCACTGAGAGTAGTCCATGATCTGATCTCAGCAATGATGGGTATACATCTGGTGTTGAACAGTGTGACCCCATGTTCGTGATGATGTGTTCTAGTATGTTGCCTCCACTTCAGGGGATTGGGACCAGTTGTTCCATGGCATTTCAGTGTATGAACTCTTGGAACCTTTGTGTTAGAGTGTTGTGGCATGATTAGTGATCCCAGTCTATATGTGGATAGTTGGAATCACCCAGTAGGATGGTGTTTGGAGATACATTTATCCCCTTCAGTGTTTGCAGGATAGCTGTGTGAGGTACCTGAGTTTGAGCGGGTGGCATGTAACATGCTACAAACTGCAGAGCAGTCTTGCCTACGGTCACTGGCACCTGGATGGTCTCCGATGCATTGTGTGTTGCCACCAACCATGAGGTGAGGGTGTCCTTGATGAATATGGACACCCACCATCCTTCTTGGTGTTGTCGGGATGCTGGTGCCGGAATGCATGATATGAGGTAACACCCGATAGTGCCGGGGTGCTGTCAGAAGCTGTGAACCAGGTTTCAGGCACAGCACAGACATCAATGTGCTACATACTGAGAAGGGCATAGAGTGTGTGCAGCTTGAGGTGGAGACCTTGGGCATTGAGCAGCATTACCCTTAGTGTGTTTCCTTTACTGTGTTCTAGGGTGGTAGGTGTAGAATCTGAATCTTGCATAAAAAAGGCACAATGGGGGTGGCAAGAGCATCATCTGAAATCCGGAAGCCCAGGGGTGACAGGTGCAAGCTGTCCCTTGCAAATCACCGTGGCCTGTCCAGCATGTCATCCCAGGCAGACAGACATTGGACCCCCTTAGAATGACACCATAGTCTAAGCAAAATATTACAGCTGATCATCTTGTCTCTGTTTATGTGGCATCATACTTGGTGAAGGTAGGATACTGCGAAGGTCAGGGTCATACCTGCCTGGCCTACATAATCAGAGGGATCCTCTATGTCTCTTTCCATGTAGTCCAGGGAGGTACATCTCAGGTCGTTCACACCAGCATGGATTATGACTGGATCAGACCTGTACTTGCAGTTTAGTGACCTGAGTGCTTGCATTATGTGGTGGATTCCAGTGCCCGATAGGCAGCTTACTGTGACCTCCTCTGTACCTGATCTGGTGAGTGGGACATCAGTGTGTCTGACTATGGAGTCACCTATGACAAGTGTGTCTGGCATTGTGTTTGGCCTTAAGGGCTGTGACTGTTTGGCACACCAACTCTGTGGTCAATGTGTTGCATGTGCTGTGCCCTGTGGAGGCAGTTGTGTGAGTGTCTGCTGTGGTGGCCACTGCCATTCTGGTAGACTTCTGATCAGAGCCTCCGAGTGTCTCTGTGTGTCTATGTGTATGATCTTAAGTTGTGACAGTGCCATGTGAGACTGGATTTGTGATGTGTGTGTGGTTACCTTCACCTTCTCTCTGGTCTTGCTAGTCCTATGTTGAGAGAGCTCAGCCTCCACTTTGGCTATATAGTTGCATCTCTCACATGTATGTGTGTTTTATGGCAGAAGGAGAGGGTTGTCAGTGTACATGAGGCAAGTGTAACAGTGCCTCAATATTCCCAGGTTCACCAGCTGAGCAGGAGAGGACACTAGCAACTGATCCCTAGACATGCTAGAAGGAATAGATAAAACAATGTTGGAATACAGGGAGATATCAAGCCCCTCAAGCCACATCATACTGTTTGATTGACAATAGCTACACATACATCGGTGTTTCATAGTGTCATAGTGTACTACTAGGCTATCTGCCCTAGTGCATGTATAAGCCTAGCCATAGTGATGTGGCTATTGCCACCCCTTATAGTGGTAATAAGTGTACAGAATAGATTCTGAATATTGTGCCTCTGACTTAGTAGTGACACATTATGACCCCCTTACGTAATTGAATAACATGACTGTGTCTCTGTCTAGTCTGTGCCTCCGTCTCATATGCAGTTGTCCAGATGTCTCCTGAAGAGAGTCAGTGAGGGACTCTGTCAAACATGAACTGGGATACTCTGCTAGAGTGTGAGATGCCTCTGAGTTATGACTCTGTCCCTCCAGCATGTCCTATACATGTATGTGCTGAGGTTCAAATACTCAGCTCTCATGGCTCTGGTGGATTTGGATTGCTTGCAGTGGAGCATGTCCACCATATCCTGATTGGACATGGTCTTGTATGTCAGGCATAGGTCACCTGTAAGTATGCAGTATGACACTGAACAAAGCTGGACTTCCTCTATTCTGGAAGCATATGACATGTGTTGAAGAACCCTGATCTTCATGGTAGGTACTTTTCGGGTGCAAAGGTGCAAAAGGCAGGATCTGCCCTGTACAAAGCTGAACTAGGTGGGAACAAGGGTCCGTAGGTCAGTAATGTGTCTGTGTAAGAGCTCCATGACTCTTCCCATATCTTTGCAGACAAGGCTGGTTAAGCTTGTGTGGTGGTAGTTGCCATGGTCTGTGGAGGCATCTCCTTTGTGGAGTGGGACCACTGTTGCCGTATGCCAGTGTTCAGGTACATATCCTGTAGCAAGACTAAGGTTAAATAGCAGTTGTATATATGGGTCCAGCCCCTTCTGGAGTTCACATAGCATGCAACTGGAGATACCAGCAGGTCCCATGGATGCTGTGTACTTGTCTTTGCTGAGTGTGGCTCTCACATGGACATCCAAGATGACAGTGAGGTTACATACAGCAGTGATAACTATCTTGTTTTGGGGGTGAGGGAGGGGTAAATCGCACTGAAGCTGTCCGCTGGAATGTTGCCAATATCTGTCAGGTCACTGGAATATATGTTGTTGTGTACCAACTCTGAGCATATCCGAGGGTTCACAACCAGGTGTCTGACATAACTGAAGAAAGCAGTGTGGTTACCTTCATTGTCTTTGGTGATTTATGTCCCCAAGTTGACCTTGCATGTCTTTATGAGATAATGTAGCTTTCTACTAGTGCTGATCACAGCTGTCTTCCCTTTTGGAGATGTAGCTCTGTCTTGCATTAATAACCCTCATCTGTCATACAGTTTGTTTATGGCTGGGGTCCACCAGACAGGACACTTTCCCTTTGTGGAGAGGGTCCTGTTTTCAGTTGTGATTGTATGGTCCATGCTGTCTGACATCTAGCTAAGGGGAGGTCATTCTGGTTCTGCAGTTATCTTTCATCAGCATTAGAAATGACCACAATAGCCCCTGTGGGTGTACCTCATGCACACACATCCAGCACCTGTAAAGTCCACAACAGTACCTCACCAGGAGTATGACAGAGCTGGAACACATGTAATGTGTAGTCTGATTAAACAGAGTGCAGCTCCACACACTGCCATGCTGTCCACCCAGATGCAAGCTGTGCCTGATGTAGAAAGCCATGTCCAAGCTGGAATCAATGCACATGCTGCACCTTGTACAATCTGAATGGCAGGGAGCTATGCACATGAGGGACCTGAACCCCAGCACTGACATATATAGGACAGGCTGTACTGCATTATCCAAAACACAGAAGCCACCCCCACACATGAGTAAACTACCAGTACAGGTTGTCCATAGAGACACTGGTTGGGTCCCCTCAACAGGAATCCTAATGAGTGGATGGGAGATGGGAGGTTTACCCTGGGTATCAATGTTATGTCACAGGTAGACAGAGGCACAGTATACTAAACAAGACATAGACATGGCAAACTACGCTTACAATGTGTTGATGGACAAACACACTCTCTGACTAGCATTAGGTCAAGATACCTCTTGAACACAGCCAGCAAGGTGCTCTGCCTCAAATGGACCAGGATTGTATTCCACAGCATAGGAGTCTCCAGTGATAACTCCATCCCTCCAACATGTCCAACATACATCCCTGCTAAGGTGTAAGTCACCTGCACTAGTGGTTCAGGTGGATCTTCTGAGTCTGAGGTGGAGCATGTCCATTAATCTCTGTTTGGACATGGCCTCGCATGTCAGGCACATGTCACCTCTAAGCAGACGGTATGTGAGTGAATAGAGTGTGAGTGTCTTCAATCTGGCAGCATATGACAGCTGTTGGGGTTCCTTGATCCTTTACATGGGGGACAGTCAGGGTGTCTCCAATTGCTGCAGATGTTGGGTGGGATACAGCCAGAATAGGGCATTCGACTCAATCACCAGTCTGATAAGTGAAGAGTACAGGGGAACAATGACCCACTAGATCTGGATGTGAATCCCATCCTGATCAGGTGGGCAATGTAGAAGGTCTTCCTAGCCACTTTAGCAATGTGAGTCTCAGAAGAACGGCGACTGTCAACCTGGGTCCCCAGGTCCATGATAACCTCCTCTGTGCTTAGAGGATTGCCACCTATATGGTTGCTTGGGGTCACCTTGCTTTTCCTGAAGGGTATGTCTACACATGTTGTGCACTTTGACTTCAGGCCATGGCCCTGGCACCAGCTATCAGTTACTGTGAGTCCCTTCTGAAGGATATCTGTGTGTGATGCACTGTCCACTATGGTGCCCAGTGTGCAGTCATCTGCTAACATTGTCATCCAAAGTCCTCCCATGTTGGCCTGTACTTCTGGGAAGTACATGACAAACAATGGGGCCAAGGACTGAGCCCTGTGTGACACCACCTGTGACCAGCCTGGAGTCTAACATAGTGCCAGCAACTCTAACCCTGTGGGTCCCGTCCTTAAGCCAGTTTGCAACCCATCTTGTGACATATGGGTTTACATTTCAGTTGTTAGGGTTTTCCACAATACCTGAGTGGGGTATTGTGTTGAAAGTGTTTGCAAGGCCAAGGTAGGCTGTATGGACTGCCTTTCCCCAACAATGGCCTAAGTGACCAATTTGAAGATGTCAACCCAGTACAAAAGGCATGATCTGCCCCTGACCAAGCCAAAATGGGATGGGTACAATGTCTGCATGTCCCCTATATATTTGTGTATGAGCTCAATTATGATCCTCTCCATAGATTTGCAGACTACACTTGTTAAGCTTATGGGGCAGCAATTACCAGGGTCTGTAGAGGCACTGCCTTTGTGCAGATGTGCACAACTGGACCCTAACCAGGCTGTTGTGCACACTATGGAAATGTAAAGCAGTGATAGGACTAAAGCCCAGGATACTGACCACCACAGTGAAAGTACTGAAACACTACACTAGACAGTGCTACAGTGTTAGGTCAGTATGAACGGATGTTGACAATTGTGTGCAAAGTATCCCATGCAAAACCTGCAGGCACAGTATACTCCCTGTTTTGTTCACACAAAAAGCATTTGGACAGTAACTACACAACATGGCACAGAACACACAACCATAAACTGGAGGTATTTGTTGAAGGTCACACTCATCCACAAATGTGATGGGCTGCAGAATATGTAAAGACCACACTGGGCATGCTCACACACTTAGATAAATGAGACATCTTTCACACAACATGCCATGGGAAGGCTGAACTGGGCATGCTCACACACTTGGTCCAACTGTTACTCCTAGCAAATGTGTAAACACACCAGAGGATGCTCATCCCCCTTTCTAGACACTGATCATGTAAGCACCCTATAAGTATATTGGAGAAAAGGATTCTCTCAGTAATCTGAATAGCGTGCTGTGCTAATGCGTCCGTCTGTAGTGTCATAACATAGTTAGATAGGGGCTTGAATCCAGCAGGTGGCAAGTGTGTGTGAAGGGGGGTAAGTGTGTGTGTAAGTGTATATGAAAGAAACATCCCTTTTGGCAACTGGGAAAACACACCACAGGATGATCATTCCACTTTCTAAACTCTGATGATGTCAGCACCCTATAAGTATATCAGGGGAAAGGAAATCCCCCAGTAATGCGAATAGTATGCTGCGCTAATGCGTCCGTCTTTAGTGTCATAACATAGTTAGGTAGGGGTTTGAATCCAGCAGGTGGCAAGTGTGTATGAAGGGGGGTAAGTGTGTATGAAAGAAATGTCCCTTTTGGCAACTGGGAAAACACACCACAGGATGATCATTCCACTTTCTAAACTCTGATGATGTCAGCACCCTATAAGTATATCAGGGGAAAGAAAATCCCCCACTAATGCGAATAGCGCGCTGCGCCAATGCGTCCGTCTCTAGTGTCATAACATAGGTAGGGGTTTGAATCCAGCAGGTGGCAAGTGTGTGTGAAGGGGGGTAAGTGTGTGTAAGTGTGTATGAAAAAAACATCCCTTTTGGCAACTGGGAAAACACACCACAGGATGATCATTCCACTTTCTAAACTCTGATGATGTCAGCACCCTATAAGTATATCAGGGGAAAGAAAATCCCCCAGTAATGCGAATAGCGCGCTGTGCTAATGCGTCTGTCTCTAGTGTCTTAACATAGTTAGTTAGGGGTTTGAATCCAGCAGGTGGCAAGTGTGTGTGAAGGGGGGTAAGTGTGTATGAAAGAAACATCCCTTTTGGCAACTGGGAAAACACACCACAGGATGATAATTCCACTTTCTAAACTCTGATGATGTCAGCACCCTATAAGTATATCAGGGGAAAGGAAGTCCCCCAGTAATGCGAATAGCGCGCTGTGCTAATGCGTCCGTCTCTAGTGTCATAACATAGTTAGGTAGGGGTTTGAATCCAGCAGGTGGCATATGTGTGTGAAGGGGGGTAAGTGTGTGTATATGAAAGAAACATCCCTTTTGGCAACTGGGAAAACACACCACAGGATGATCATTCCACTTTCTAAACTCTGATGATGTCAGCACCCTATAAGTATATCAGGGGAAAAAAAATCCCCCAGTAATGCGAATAGCGTGCTGTGCTACTGCGTCCGTCTCTAGTGTCATAACATAGTTAGGTAGGGGTTTGAATCCAGCAGGTGGCAAGTGTGTGTGAAGGGGGTAAGTGTGTATGAAAGAAACATCCCTTTTGGCAACTGGGAAAACACACCACAGGATGATCATTCCACTTTCTAAACTCTGATGATGTCAGCACCCTATAAGTATATCAGGGGAAAGGAAATCCCCCAGTAATGCGAATAGCGTGCTGTGCTAATGCGTCTGTCTCTAGTGTCTTAACATAGTTAGGTAGGGGTTTGAATCCAGCAGGTGGCAAGTGTGTGTGAAGGGGGTTAAGTGTGTGTGGATGAAAGAAACATCCCTTTTGGCAACTGGGAAAACACACCACAGGATGATCATTCCACTTTCTAAACTCTGATGATGTCAGCACCCTATAAGTATATCAGGGGAAAGGAAATCCTCCAGTAATGCGAATAGCGCACTGTGCTAATGCGTCCGTCTCTAGTGTTCTAACATAGTTAGGTAGGGGTTTGAATCCAGCAAGTGTGTGTGATTGATATATCCCTTTTGGCAACTGGGAAAACACACTACAGGATGCACATACCCCTTTCTAAACGATATCACAATTATGTATGGCTTTTGATTACAGACATGCCACGTGTGTTGTGCACACACAGAATGCCCATGTGTGTGGGTTGTCCCTCACAATAATGCATGACATTGATTACACCGGTTATGGCAATGAACACATGATGTATGTGTGTGCCAAATACACATATGTACCTGTGACTTTCAATAGTTACCATGTGTGATGCCTGCCACATGTGAATACATGGTATTTGCACAGGGTAACATTATGACCGTGGTCTTCTGTGCAGGTGCTGCATGTGGGATGTGTATATACAGTGTGAGATGTAGATGCTATCAGCCTAGTAGTGAGGGATATACACCTGGTCTGGGGCATAAAGTCTACATGTTGTTGATGTACAGGAGCTACATGTTTTCACCTGTTGTGGGAGTGGTAAGACAGTATTCCATAGCAATGCAGTGACTGCATGCTAAGAACCATTCAGCTAGGGTGTTGTAGCTACACTTATTCATTAGCATTCAGTAATTTGTCGGAATCCCTGGTGGGGGTCTGATGCCAACCAAGGTCAGGGGTCTACCAGCCTGTGTCACTTGCTCAGTGATCCCTTCCATGTTCCCTATCATGTATCACAGTGAGCGACATCCCACATCAGCTGTGGTGGCATGGACAATGACTGAGTCATATGTGTCCATGCATCTGACTGACTTGTATGTGTTGTTACAGTTTGGCCATGTGTTTCCATCTCATACATGTGATGTACATCAATGGGTAGGGGATAGGGTTGACTGTGTACACGTGGCAGCTGTGACATTACTACATGACACACATATTCCACAACTGTACCATAGAGGTGACTGACAACTGACCTTTGCACATGCTACCGGAGTATTGAGATTACATTGGTGATTGACAGCACATAGGGCCAATGGTGAAAAAGAGACATAGGTCCATAGGTTCGTACAGGGATATCTGCCCAGGGCATGTATCCACCTAGCCAGAATGTGTGTGCCTTTCAACATGCATTGTGAATCTGTCTTGCTATGCCCTTTTCCAAGGTTAGTATACTGTGCCTCTTTCTCACAGTGACACATAAGTGATACCCAGGGTAACCCTACAATGTCACATCCAGTCATTAATATCGCTCTTGAAGATAGTCACTGAGTCAGTCTGCCTAACCTCTATTGGGATAATAATCAGGAATGAAGGGAGCCTCTGAGTTGTGAATGTGCCCCTCCACCATGTCCTATGTATATCACTCCTGAGGTTCAAGTATTTCCAGCATGTATCCTGGTGGGATCTGGATATTCTGAGATGCAGCATGGCCATTACGTGAGGGTATGACCTGGCCTTCTATGTCAGGCACAGATTGCCTATGAAGAGGCAGTATGTCACTGAGTAGAGCTGCTGCTACTTTAACCAGTCAGTATGTGGCATCTGTTTGAGCACTTTGATCCCCTTGTCGAGGTACATATGTGGTAGCTCCAGTTGCTGCAGGTGTCTGGTAAGGTTCATGTCGACAGGTTCATCATAGTCAATTATGGGCATGATGAGGGATGAGTAAAGGGGCACAATGTCCTCCCCTGGCCTACATGTGGATCCCATGATGATGTGGCCCATATAACATGCTTACCTAACCACTTTGTCCATGTTGTTGTCAAATGGTAGAATGCTATCAACCTCGTACCCCAAGGTCCATAATTCCTTGGTCTGCACTTACTGGATTAACACATATGTGGTACGTTGTGGTCACTTAGTGTTTGACAAAGGGATGACTATACTCTTTCTGTCATTCACGTTGAGGCCATGGCTGTGGCACAAGTCGTGTGTTTGCAAGAGTCCCTTTGGAGGATGCGTGTGTTAGCTGGTGAGTTGATTATGGTGTTCGGTCTGCAGTCACCTGCGACTTGCTGAGCCACAGTACTTCCATGTTGGCCTGTACCTATGACAAATATATAATGAACATGACAGCTCCTAGGGCTGTGCCTTGTGGGACACCACTTGTACCAGGTTGGAGGCTGACATGGCTCCAGCAATTCTACCATGTGTGTTCTGCCCTTGAGCCACTGTGCAATACCCATAGTGACATAGGGGTTAATATGTACACTGGTGAGCTTCCCTAGAATGCACAGGTGGGGTATTGTATCCAAGGCTTATGCAAGGTCCAGGTAGGCTGTGTGGACCTCCTACCCCTTGACAGTGGCCTTGGTGACTGTTTCAAAGAAATCAAACAGGTTTGATAGGCAGGATTTGCCATTGACAAAGCCAAACTGTGTATGGTGACATGTCTGTAGGTCCACAATATCTAGATATGTGAGGTTCATGATGATCCTTGCCATAGCTTTGCAGACAAAGCTAGTCAGACATATGGGCCCAGTAGTGTCCAGGATCCGTGATGGCACCACCTGAATGTTGAGGGACCACTGTTGCTGTATGCCACTCTCTGGCCACATATCGTGTATTAAGGCTGGGATTGAACAGTGGTGTTATGTCTGGGTGTAGCTCTTCTTGTGGTTCATGTAGGACACAGCCTGGGACACTGTCTGGTCCCATTGATGCAGTGTTTATTGCTTTGGGAAGGGCATCTCTTACCTGAGCATCTGTGATGTCAGGGGGGGAAGCACTGTGCTGCGAGACATATTTGCCCTTTTGGTGTGGTGGGAAGAGAAGGCAACATTGAACCTGTCCACTAGGATGATGGCAATGTCTGTGTGTTTTATATTTTGTGTGACATATTGGATTACATCTGAGCATATCTGGGTAGTACCACCCAGGTTACTAACATAACTACAGGCAGCCTTGTGATTATCCTCAGTGGCTTGTGGAATCCTCTCTCAAAGATGGCCTTAGACAATCATATGGGTGCCTGTAGTTGTCTTCCAATACTCATCAGTGGTGCCTTCACATTTTGGGAGGTTGTTGTATCATGTAGTGGCGTCATCCTTCTATTGTATAGTGTGTTTATGGCTGGTACATCTGCCTTTGGAGAATTGGGTCATGCTTTCATATGTGGCTTCATGATCCATGCATTCCTGAATGTGTCCACAGAATGCCTCTATACAGGTATCTGCAGTCTGGTCCATATTTTCAACAGGCCTTGGGCCTTTGAAGGTTTCCACATCATTTATGAGGGGTGTGCACTTGCTTGACATGAGCTGTTGACAGACGTGCCGCTCTCCAGACAGAGCAAGGTGAGGGTCACAGTCAGCGACCTGTTGGGTGATAGAATGTGCCACATAACACAGGCACACAGGTCACTCCACAGCAAGTACAGCTATGAGGCAGACATTGTCCATGCTGGTGCAAACAACCTGAGACGTACCTCCCTGGACCACATGGAAAGAGACACAGAGGAGCTCTTACAGCACCCTCTCAAACTCAGGACTCCCACACAGCCTTCATGCTGACACAGGAGAGTTTAGATTACTCTGCAAACACCATCATACTGGGTCATGCCAGCTACCCAAACATAGACTGTGAACATTACACAAGCCACAATACCCAAGCTCTAAGGTTCCCATTGATCAGACATTCTTTGGCTATGGAACAGGTAACCAACCTTCCCACAAGAGGGGCAGATATACTAGAGCTGATCTTTACAAACATGAGTACAAACTGCTCACCACTGGGAGTATATCCCTCATTGTTGCAATCAAACCATATACTAATCACACTGGAGTTCTGGATCCCCCACATATGCAAACCTCCAACACATCGATGTGTGTGTGTGGGAAATGTCCCTATTAGCAACTGTGACAGTATCGTACAGGATGCAGATCCCCCTTTTGAAACACTGATGATGTCAGGACTGTATAACTATATCACCTGTAGTAAAGTCCTCCAGTAATTTGCATAGCGCGCTCCGCTAATGCGTCTTTCTTCAGTGTCATAACATAGTTAGGTAAGGGTTTGAATCCTGCAAAGGGAATGAATGTGTGGTTTATGTGTGTGCACTATGCTGGGAGGGTTAACTGCCTTTTGCCAACTGGGAGAACACACTACAGGGTGCACATCCCTCCTCATACACACAGATGATGTCAGCACCCTCTAAGTACAGTATTAGTAAAGATTTCTCCAACTACTGCAAATAGCACACTCTGCTAATGTGTCTGTTTCTACTGTCATTGCACAGTTAGGTATGGGTTTGAATCTTGCAAATGGAAATTATGTGTTTTACTGTTGGTGGGGTTAGTGTGTGTGCACAGTGATGGGGTGGGATGTGGCTTTTGCCACATGGGGCTATGCACTGCAGGGTGGTCATTACCCTTAACAAGCAGTGATGTTGATAGCACCCTATACAAACAAAACTACAAAACAGAAGGTGGTGGTACTGATAACACATGTAAGGTAACACTTCTTCAAGTAATGTCCTGTCCACAAAACGGAGTAGGATAATCAAACAATTCTTTTATTCTATACAGACAACATGACAACAGACAACTAACTGCCAGTACTCAGTATAGTGTTACATGCTACTGTAACACGCACATGTACCCGAATATACCTAGATAGTGTTCTGAAGCCTGAATGTGGCAAGTGTGTGGATGTGGGATGTGTCTGTGTGTGCATTTCCGTATGGGAAACATGTTTGATGTGGCAATCAGGGTACTACAGTACCTGATGCACATTACATCGTTCAACTGATGAGGTTGCCTGCACCCTGTGAGTACAGGTAGAGAAGGGGATGCCAGTAGTAAACAACATAGTGCACTTCTCAAATGTGTACCTGTCATGTATCAACAGCTACTCATGTAGGGTGATAAATAATGGGAATGGCAGGTGAGCGTGTGCATGTGTGTGGGTAGCAGGGTGTGTATGAATGCATGTGTGACAGAACAGATACATGTAGCTGAATCTACATAACAGCACAAGATGCGCATTGCCATAGTCAATGTTAGCATGTGATGGTGTGCAGCTGGTACACTTTGTTAAGTAGTATGGGTGCAGATAACAATTGAGGACATTCATACAGTTACTGCAGCAGGACTGCTGGGATATACACACAATTATACTGCAACAGTCAACAGTTACCAACATGTTACTACTTATACACATCTATGTAGTCACCCTGTGCATCAGCAACGTGTTTACCTTTACCTGCACCGATGTTGTAGTATGCAGGAGGTGGCACAGTGTCATCATATGCACAGGGTGTGGGTTAGGTATGCCCAAGCCGCCACTGGTAACACCAATTGACATGTGTGTGTATGTGTGTTTGTGAGGGGCAGCAGTACAGGGTGGACCGTTGTTGGTGCAGTGTGTGTGTGTATGTGTTTGCCCTAGGTGTTAGGTTTCTGCATGTGTGTAAGCACGCACACAGTCCCACATAATGGCTGCCATGTACAGGGTTTTGTGGACAGCCACAGACTGCACCTGTCAGGTCATCCAGATCAGTGTCTGTGGGCACGGACACGGTACCTGTGCCTGGCAGGGGTGCTACGGGCCGTATCCGGTACTAACCCAGACTGGGTACTGTCATCGGAAGCAGGGGTGTGTTGACTGGACACAGTTCCCTGTTGGGACTGTCCAGAGCCACGTGCACGTGGTCTCCTGGGGAGTCTGGATGACAGCACAGACCCAGCATTGCTGGGGCTGGTGCTGGCACTTGAGGCACGTGAGTGGGCCTGTTGTCGTCCGCGGCCACTGCCAGCTGGTGCTCTTGCTGGCATACGGCCACATCGACGTCGCAAACGCACACCATCGCCCTGGCCCATGGACATCTGGTTGTGGAGCAGCTGTTCTATGCCCCCACAACGTCTGTCAACGACATCTGTGAAGTTACGGATAGCATTCGCAACATCACGCATGCCATCTGTCATGGCTGTGCGACATGCTCTCAGCTCCCTCAGACCCTGTCTGGTGTACCTTTCCATACGTGCCTGTGCCTGCATGATAGTTCTAAACATAGTGGAGGTTGACATACCTCCTTGGGCACGTCGGCCAGAGGCAGTATGGCCACGGATGCCCCCACGAGAACCCATGGGCGACTGTCTGCTTGGTACCATTGGAGGCCCCTGCTCATGGCTGCCTTGTGGGGATGCATGTACCACAGGTACCACATTACCCTGATCTATGCCCACTGCTGACTGTCCATCACCTAGGGACAATGGTGACAAAGGATGTAACGGCAGGATGACTGCGCGCATTGACGGGGTTGAAAGCTGTGTACTGTCAATTGGCTGACCAATGGCGGACCCAGACACACCTTCTGGCACCATTACAGACATTTCATCATCATCAGTACCTGGGGCACAAGATTCAGGTTCCCTGCTGCAGGTCACCAGAGCAGCACCAGAACCTACGGGAGGAAAACATGGAACACAGATTACAGTCTCAATACATATTTGACAGAGATGCACTTCAATACTAATGCACACATTCAGAAATGGACACATGCACTCATGGACACTAACACACATGCACACTTGGGCACAGGCACACTTGCACACATGCACACCCCACAGTAAACACACACATCAGTACCGTGTTACACTACTCAATTTACTACCTGTCAATTACAGTTATTGTGAACACAGTCACCAGCATGTCTACTACAGAGTTACACTACTCTTCCTAGTTTTATAAATTGTTTACGGATAATGTTAAAAAGACTCACCAACATGTATGGCCTGCCTCATTGCTAGATGGGAGGGACCTGGAAGTGTGAAGAGAGTAATGTCAGTGGGCACATGTGTGCCATTCGTTTTGCACATGGTACAGTACAGTAGTACACTAGTTCCCTTATACACATCAGCTGCACATCATGTCTGTATATATATCATGATGACAGATACATACCACATGCACACCTTATGCGTGCATGAAGTAACAGCATACAGAACAGTCATATGTACATACCAGGAGTTAACTCTAATCTCACCCTTACCTCTCTTCAAACGTCAACTCAAACTGTACTTCCAAAACCACTGGCTTTGTTCTTCTTGGAGTCCAGGCTAACGTCCCTCTCCCTACCCTCTCTTCACCTTTAACCCCTCATTGTGCATAGAAACTAGCTTCTACCCTGTTTCTTTCACCTTGATGTCCTTCTATGCTCTGACCTACTTCTCCCATCCCTCCCACCTCCTCTTGACTGTCTTCCTTCTTTTCCTCACTTCCCTTCTTGACTCCTGCCTCTTCCATATCATTGTATCTGTCATAATCCTTCTACTTCTCTACCCTTCTGAGCCCTAACTATTATGTATATGGCGTTTGCCTTATTGCATAACCATTATGCTTTAGGTAGGATTGCTTTGAAACCAACGGTACATTGTGTATGACTCTAAACTGTTTGACTTCCTTACATGTATGTTGATTTAATTAACAGGCTGGTGTACAATTCTATTATGTTGGCTGTCTGTATTAACAACTTGTCTGTCTGCCTTTATTACGTTATGTGTGGAGCTTTTCTCCACAGGCCTCTACTGAAAATGAACTTATATCCAGCTAGACTATCTGGGTCAACAAATGTAAAAGTAATAACAATAAATGAATATGGCATCTTACCTGCACGCTGTCTTGCTGCTGTGTGGATCCAACCTCCATCAGGATGCATGATTGTTGCTGTTGTTCTGGGGCTGGATCCACAACACTTAGCAGTAGCCCCTCCTGTCTGGTGAGGGGGATGTGTGGCCACCTCACCTGTGGCAACCTGTTGCCTGCGGATATCTGCAGCACGCTGGCGGACATTTCTTATCAAATCACTGCAGTGATGTCTCACCTGCTCATATGTCCTATCATGCATGCCAACATCATTTATCCTGCTAACGAGGTTTTGCCACAGTGCAGACCTCTCCTGCTGATTCTGGGTGGTGCGTGAGAACAGGATGGCATAGTCACGCACCAGGCTCTGGTGGATCACGTCATCCTCTGCAGCAGAGTAGGCAGGATTCCTTTTGGTGCCATGTCTATCTGGAAAGGTACACAAACAGGTTATCAGCATAGTATCTCAACAATACATGGTACACATTCTATACAGGGAGTGTTAACTTCTACTTATTACTGCTTGGTTAAAACTTGATTACAGTGTAGCTATCATTCTATGTCATTTGTACTAAGTACTTGGCCTTCAGACCGGTTGTTTTACATTAGGGAGGTTGGTGGCAAGCACTGTGGTGGCAGGACACATATCTTTCATCCATTGAAGTTGGGAACTGCTGATTGTGGGCCCAGTGTACAAGTGTATTACTTCTGGTATGGGCAGTTGGCCTTCAGGCCAGTTATTTAACATTAACGAGGTTTGTGGTCTGCACTCGTGTGACAATAGGCTGTACTCTGCCATTCATAGCTGGGGACATCTGGTTTCAGGTTTATAGTGCCTGCATATCTGAGCTGTATCTTACTGACATTGCTACACCTTGTTTGTTGTAGCAAACACTACATCCAGGCCTCCTGGATCTACCTTTGTTTATATGCTTGTTATCTGTTAGCTTGTTATTTCACTGGTATGCTACTTCCACATAGTACACATCTTCACAACACATCTGTGACTCACTACTGATATCTGCATTGCTTACTGTACGTACTTCCATGTTACACATGACAGCAAGTGACTGCTTGTCATTGTTGCATTTACTTAATTGTGACACATTGCACTTAGGTTACCTGGCATTTGCTCACTGACACTTTTATATCAGTCAGCAGTTGTAGGTAATGTCAGTACACCCTCACTCCCCACTGGACCTTGTTTTCAATCATTAGTGATTACAGAGTTCACAATAGTATTCTAGCATGTCCAGAGGTCAGTTGTCAGTTCCGTCCCCAGTGCAGCTGGTGAGTGTGGTACTCCAGAGACAATGTTAGAACAGATGCATGTACACAGACAAGGCCCTCCTCCTAACAACAAATTCAAACTCATGTGAGTGATGCAACCATATACCAGACTGGAGGCTAGGCTCTGTCTACTCAATACCGCCATAACCAGTCAGGTGGCAAAGGGGATCACTCACTACACTTCCAGTCTCACGTAGACCTACCACAACAGCGGACCTAACACATGATCACACATGATCATACTTGTAGGCTCAGACCACAGCTCTGCCTATGCAGCAGAGACCTCCTAAGCAGACATCCAGGCAACCACTACCACATAAACGAACATGTGCAACACATATCACACAAAGCCAATGTGCTGAACACTCACAGCCATTAACAGTTAACAACACACCTCATACACCTGTACTAGGTGCCTCTATCATCAGGCACACTGACATCACATTCACCAGGCTTAACAAGGTGAGGGTCACGGTGTGCAGCCTGTCAGGCACTATGACCTGCCACATAACACAAACACTCAGGTAACCCCAAGGCAGGTACAGGTATGACTCAGTCAATGTCCATGCTGCTGTGAATGGCCTGACACATTCCTCCCTGGACTACATGACATGAGACATTACAGAGCTCTCTGAGCACGTAGCCCGAGACAGTTTGACCCTGACCTTGAGTAGCATCCTACCCTCACCTAGAACGATGCCACAATATCAAGGCACGATGATCCCTTCCAACAATTGACTGACATACTGGTGTCATTCACAGGTGTGCCAATGCCTGCCATCTTGGGGTGGTATGCTTTGCTAGGGACAGCTTGCACCTGTCACCACAGTCCTATTGACATTTGGCAGAGCCTCCTGCTACACCCATAGTGCCTGTAATAGGCAAGGCTCATAAGGCAAACCCACATCCATTTGTATCACAAAGGATGAGGAAGTAAGAGTGATGCTACTCAACACTGGACGTCTAGACCCAAGGATGCACGCACTCAAAACCCTACCTAGCATTCTGGACATCAATATCTGTGCAGTAACATGAACCTGTTTCAGGTTTCACAGGAGCACACCAGTACTACCACGTTATAGCTGTTACCATTCTTGTCGGCCCCAACACTTGAACAAGGGAGGGGAGTATCAGTATTCAATGCAGATTCCCACGCCTCCACATTGGTGGCACAGTACAACATAGGTGTTAGGCCATTGAGTACAGAAGACGTAGTTGGGGACCTGGGGAAGAAACATGCTAGCGGTCTGTCATTTGTCTACCACATGGCCAACGTGGATTGACAGACATGTTATATAGCCCAGCTAATCATGACTGATTCACATGTATGGCAGGGGAGGTCATTGTGCCTCTTTACTCATCCATCATCAGGCCTATAATTGTGTAAAATGCACCTTTTGGGATGTACCTAACCAGACACCTACAGCAACTGGTACAGGACAACAGTACATCATCAAGGGGATGCAATGGCTCACACAGATGTCATATGCTGCCCAGGTAAAGTGAATCCAGCTGGACTCAGTGGCATACTGCCTGTTCAGAGGCAATCTGTGCGTGCCATATACAGCCATGTCCTACCTAGCAGTAATGAACGTGATGCACCTCAGGCAATCAGAGTCCCATACAGCCACATGCTCAGGAGAGCTGGACCTCAGCACTGACATACATGGACATGCTGGAGGGGCATATTCCTAACCGAGAGGCTCCCTTCACTCTGTAATGAGCTCACACTACTGGTTAGGCAGAGTCCCTCATTGACTCTCTTCCATAGGAATCTGGATGAGTGGATGGAGATCATAGTTGTACCCCAGGTATCACTTCTATGTCACTGTTAGACAGAGGCACAGTATACTAAAGTCGGACAAGGGCATAGCAGCATAACTTGTAATTGGGTGGCAAAAGACAAACACATTCTACTAGGCTTACCAATGCCCTAGGGCAAATAGCCTAGTATGAACCTATGAACTGTTCATTCTCAACTGTTCGAGCTCATTACAGAGTGAAGGGAGCCTCTCAGTTAGGAATATGCCCCTCCAGCATGTCCATGTATGTTCTATTCAGTCGCTTACCGCTTGCTCAGAGGAGACCTTTGCCTAACATACAAGGCCATGTCAAACCCAGATTTGATGAATATGCTTCACCTCAAAAAATCTAGATCCATCAGAGCCACAAGGGCAGGAGACTTAAACCTCGACACGGCTATTAATAGGACGTGCTGGAGGGATAGATTCATCACCCAAAGACTCCTATGCTGTGGAACAAAATCCGGTATATGTGAGGCAGAGCACTCGCTGGCCTTGTTCAAGAGAAATCTTGACCAATGGATGGGAGATCGCAGATATACCCCAGGGATTACCTCAGTGTCACTGCTCGACAGAGGCACAGCAAAATAATGGGTATAGTTCCCCATACTAAAGGGGTGGCGTAAGCCACAAAACGATGGGCTAGGCTTGTAAATGCCCTCGGGCAGATAGCCTAGTATGAACCTATGAACATGTGTGTACTGCTATAGTACTTCTGCCATATGTTGCATGTGTGTGTGTTGTGAGGGATGCACAGGTAATGGCCAAATACTTCTGCACAGGTGACACGTCTGACACATTCTGGGTGTTCATCCATACATACTGGATGTGTGCTGCCATCCAACCCTGTGATGTGGACACACATTACTCAGCCTGGATATACATATCCGAACAACACCACAAGCACAGTACACTACCTTGCTATGTATGCATGTAATTACACAGTTATTCAGTAGTTATGACAGTGATGCTATCCATGCAGCCCACTGGGCCAGTGGAAGCCACAACACACACCGCCAGCACCTTTGCATATGCTTACCACAGACATCCCACATACTGCATGTACTGTGCACACAGATATCTAACCCAGAACAACTGCACACCACTTATTAATCCTGTCCAGTTGACTACAGATACAGGCATATTGTATAACAATAGTAGGAGGCTACTGCAGCACAGGGCAGATTCACATGACGGGAAGGCATCTGTTGTCTGCAGTGTTAAGATGCTTCACATTCACCAAATGCACAGATATTGGCAACATTGTTGCAGACAGTTTAGGTGCAGGTACCCCCCCCCCCCATTGTGCTACACACGTGTTATTAGTTATCCCAGATGACTGTAACCTCCCTATCCTCTCACATGTCCAGGTGAGAGCCACCCTCATCATTGCAGAACACATATCATCACTGTTACGAAATGGTATCCCTGGATGTGTGCTACATTCACCACTGGAGGACATAGCACCACATGACAGTCTGATATTAATCCCTGGCCATACTACAGGATATGTACCTGAACAGTGCCATACATACACAGTGGTCCCACACCAATGAGGAGGAACCTCTACTGACCCTGGGAACTACTGCATCATATGCACAACTGGCCTTGTGTTCTAAGCTATGGAAGTGTTAGTTATGGCCCACATGTACAACAATATTACATATGTTTATATTTCATGACTATGTACACACAACCTATCTCATGGACATACCTATAGATAGTGAACTATGATACATTTGAGGTGTCACAGTATACACAGGATTAACCTGCTACTTTGCATTACCTGTGTTTGTGGCAGCTGTTGCTGTGCCAGTGGTGCTGCTTGCTGCTTGCTCCTTGCTGCTTGCTGCTTGCTGCTGCTTTTGCTGCTGGCAGTTCTAATATTTGTTTGGTTGTTTTCTCTGTCTCTCTCTCTCTTTCTCCGTAGTGTTTGTGCAATGAATGTATTGCGTGAGTGTAGTGTGGGTACTCAATGCTTTTGTAGGTATCTGCATAGGTCCATCTGATGGCCTCTGCACCAATTGTAAGGCAGCATTTGCTAATTGCATGCAGCTGGGTGTGTACTGATTGCATGTCTCACTGTGATTTCAGGACACTGCTATAAAAGGGTATGTGAGATAGGCGTTGCCCTTTCAGATTGTAGGGCGTGGACCATGCTGGTATGCTGTTTACAGTGTTTTGTGAGTGTGAAGGTTAGTACATCTCCCATGCTTCATGCTGTGTTGTAGATTCAGGTTGCTGCATTTATCTTGCCTGTTCCCTGTAGTGAGTGTGTATGCATACTGACACCTACAACTATATGTCATATGTATTGCTATATAAATATATATATATATCTGTGTACATATACATACTTTCATATATGTACATTAGCTGACATTATTGGGTACAAGCTAACAATTAGCAGGGCTGTTTCTGTTAACACTACACTAGTATGGGAATCCAGTAATTGGGACTATATAAGTCTGCATGACATGCTTTGGGTAGTAGACATACTATATTGCCTTTATCTTCATTCCTACTATTACATGTTCCACTTATTTAGCACTATATTCCTGTATGAGAGTCATGGCTTAGTGGTAGGTCATACAGACTAGTGTTACAATGGTCTTGTGGTAGGGCCTACTAGTATGCTCATATTCTGCTTTTGAGTTGAGTATAGGGCCTATCAATCAAAGTGCTGGAGGCACCTTTAAGCAGTTAAAGGGGTTAGTAGGTCTCACAGGAACCAGGCTGTGTTGCAGATTCTGGTTGCTGCATATATCTTCACTGTTTCCTGTAGTGAGTGTGTATGGCTACTGAGACCTACAACTATATTTCATATGTATTAATATATATTTATATATATGTATGTGTAGATATACATACCTTCACATATGTACATTACCTTATGTTACTATGTACAAGCTAACAGGTAGCAGGGCTATTTCTGTTCACACTGAACTAGTATGGGAATCCAGTAATTTGGCCATTAAAACTCTACCTGACATGCTTTGGATAGTACATCTCCTATATTGCCTTTATACTGATTCCTACTATTACATGTTATATTTATTTTAGCACGGTGTTCTTGTGAAGCAGGCATGGCTTAGTAGTAGGTCATGCAAACTACTGTTACCAAGGTCCTTGGTTCGAGACTGACTGTGGGAATTTTTTTTTCTTTGCAAACTTTCAAACTGAGTACAGGACCTGTCAATCAAAGTGCTGAGGCCACCTTTAAGCAGTTAGGAGGGTAAGTAGGTCACACAGGGGTCAGGCTGTGTTGCAGATTCAGGTTGCTGCAATTATGTTCATAGTTTCCTGTAGTGAGTGTGTATGGCTACTGAGAACTACAACTATATTTCATATGTATTAAATATATATTTATATATATGTATGTGTAGATATACATACCTTCACATATGCACATTACCTTACGTTATTATGTACAAGCTAACAGGTAGCAGGGCTGTTTCTGTTCACACTGAACTAGTATGGGAATCCAGTAATTTGGCCATTAAAACTCTACCTGACATGCTTTGGATAGTACATCTCCTATATTGCCTTTATACTGATTCCTACTATTACATGTTATATTTATTTTAGCACTGTGCTCTTGTAAAGCAGGCATGGCTTCGTGGTAGGTCATGCAGACTAATGTTACCAAGGTCCTGGGTTTGAGACTGACAGTGGGTATTTATTTTTCTTTCCAGACTTTCAAAATGAGTACAGGACCTGTCAATCAAAGTGCCATAAAGGCACTTTTAAGCACTTAAACCAGGTCTGCCGCTTGCACGGAGCTCACGCGACAAGACTGGCGGTGAGCTCCGCTAACACAAGCGCACACCCGCGCTAATTTCTTTGAAAGAAAAGAAAAAGGGGTGACAGGAAAGTGGTGAAAAGGGGTCACAAAGAGGGTAAGACAGTAGGGAAACAAGCGTGGGATTTGCAGGAGGGATGTAGGTAAGGCCCATAGATGCCCATGTCTTTGGCAGCAACAGCTGTGCATTTCCATGTATTTTGGTGAGACATTGGAAACCTTTCACCCCTGAGAGAGGTGTCAGGACAACATTAATATTTGTTGTAGAGCCAATTGTAATTATCTGTTTCAATGTCAAGCAGACATGTGTGCGACATGGACAGCTATGTATGGGGCGTGATTTTTTTGTGGGTACAGAGTGCCCTTTTTTTTTTTTCAGGTGAGAGTGGTATGTCAGGTGAAGGAAGTCGGTATAGCTGGGGAGGTAGGTTGGGTAGGTTAACAGACAAGACAGACAAGACGATACAGGGGCGTGTATGACACACGTGGGGGTTACACAATTGACGGGGACGGAGGTTGGGATTTCCAAGATGCATGAGCCCACAGATGGCAACAGTGGAACTGATATCCCCACCCATAGGCAGTTGCCACTGTTCCTTCACAGCCCAGGACGGGCTGTGCTGGGGGCTGTAGGCGGGACAACGGCCGGGCCGTTAGCTGTGCCACACGAGCCTCAAGCTGGCGAGGGGCCCAAGAACAGTGTCTTGGATCTCCTACGCACCACAGACCGGACACCGCGGAGGGTGAGTGGACGAACCCCTCCGGCCACACTTGCAGAGGGGGACGGGCCCCATCCCCTGCAGCGCTTCCACCCGAAGGTGGCACAGGGCCACCGGAGGGGGGTCCGGCCTGGGCACTAGTGCCAGGTGCAGTCACCAGCTGAGGTGGGAGAGGTGGGTCCGCTGGGACCTGCCTTCCCAAGCGTTCTAGGTTTGTGAGTAGTTATGTTAGTTTGGGTTAGTGGCATTGTATTCCATTCAGATTAGTTGTAACAGCATGCATTGTTATTCCCATCAAACAAACACCCAGATATTAACACCATTGAACAAGGGGCATATCAATATCACATGCATTATTTGAACAGAAATACACAGTCAAACAACATGCAGGGTTGATTAATGGCAACAGGCCATCAGATTTGCAGGTATGAACAGGGCACATGCACGAACAGACATGCATATATTTTTGAAACGGACAAATGTCCATGATTAATGAAATGTTCACATACCATTATTTAGTGGGTGTTGTTATATGGAATTATAGGGTTGGGCGGAGATAGAAAGTGATGACACATTCATATGTTACACATTGATTTACATTTGTAATAGGTACACAATTAAGTTGAGGCTGATGTTTCAAAATAAATTTTATTTGACTGTCAAGCTACACCTGTTACAAATACATCACTATCCTACTTATTTTGAATTTGATCAGATACATCATCCTGCTACACTTTGATGACAGGACAGGGGACAACTATGGCTGTTTAGTCTGTCAGATAATCATTAATTCTATCTGCAAATTGTTTACTGTGATCACCATATACAGCATTTGGCCTAGACATTCCAGATTCTGACACACTGAAATCAGTTTGGGATATTAAGTTGTACTTCCCACATGCATTTAGTTCTGTAGAAACACACTGGGGCTAATATATTCAGGGGTTATTACTACTTTATTTATTCATACATGACCCTTTCTGTCACTCTCACACATCCTGCAACTTCACAGTTCAGGTTGCTACTTCTAGGCTTTGTTCACATGTTAGACTAGTGGTGATTCAAACACTTTCCATCAGCCTCACTTCTGTCATGATTCAGCATTTCAACAGGGGATATATCTCACATGTGACTACCTCAGATTCTGAAGCTGTACTCTTGAGACTACTGCAGGTTACACTATATTTAATTAATGGTAGGACATCTGTATTACAGCACTGTTTAATTCTATCAATTATATTTCCAGTTACACTTGCATACTGATGAACTTGTTGCAGCCATACCTGCAGACTTTCAAATCTTGCTTGCACATTATATTACTTTTAATCAATACACTGCAGTGTTCTGATACATGCTACAGTATAATATTTATTTACAAGTACTGGGTGGGGTTACTAACCTGCATGGTGGCGCATCCGCACCAGCCTACAGGCATGCATCTCGCGATTCATAGAGCGGACACCTGCAGCTGTAATACAAAAGAAGTAATATTGGACTACACATCTCCATGGTATCAGCTAGTTGAAATCCTTACATACATAAGTAAAATGTGACTTACTCAGTAGTGGGGCGTTGGGCATATCCCGGGCCTCCTGGATCCATTCGGTCAACTGGTCTTGCTTGCGTCGCTTCAGGTCCGCATGGTGGTGACGGACCTGCTCACCAGTGCGTGGAATGCCAGTAGCACTGGTCAGATCAAGAGCCAACTGGTCCCATGCCTCTGCCCTATATGCTCCCCATGAGACCTGGCCCTGCATGAGTTGGGCCTCGTGATGATGGACAAGGAGCCAGACCATGTATCTGGACTCCTCAACGCCCCAACGCTGTGCTCGAAAGCAACGTCCCTCACCTACTCCACTCATTCTGACTGCAGCTGTGTTCTACAATCGCTTCTGCTGTGTATTCCCGCCTATGGGGCTTATATATGCCGCTTTTCCTGCACATTTCTCTGATTGGCCGTTTTGGAATTGTATCTACTTCACTGAAAATGCTTTCTCATGCTCCATTCTGGATTTTATCCCATATATATGCTATTTCTGCATTTCATGGTATTGCTATCATGGCTTAGTGGTGAAGTACCTTGACTCTAGTGCATGGTATCCTGGGTTCGACTCTAGCAACTGACTTTTGATTTTCCTGACAGAAATGAGTTGAGGACCTGTCAATCAAACATGCCAAAAGCACTTTTAAGCACTTAAAACCAGGTCTGCCGCTTGCTGAGGTAACGCATGCGCACTGGCAGTTAGCTTGTGGGAGCGGCGCGCAAACGGTGTGCGCTGGGATAAACCTTAATTGGCTAGTGACACACATGTTCAGCTAAGCACAGCTAGTTGCAAACGGTTTCAGCCTATTAAACCGGTGCTTAGCAACGGGCATGCAGTTTGCAGCTTTTTAAACACTACTCAGCTACGGGCACTCCGTCTCACAGCAGCTTAGCTATCAGTACATTTCTGACTATTTTTATTATTGTGTTACTTCAGAATATATGCTCCATTTCATTCCATTTTACAAAAGGGAATACATTTACATTTGTACAATACTGTCAGGGGGCTTTTTCGTGCTTATTTACAAAAAAAAAAAAAAGGTTGTTGTGGGGGCTCGAACCCTGCCTGCCTACTCTTAGGCCAGCAACTCTACTGCTAAGCTATTACTTCTTGGCTTGCTTTGCATATTTAGTTCTTATATCCTTTTCCACTGACTGCTAACTGTGATTGCGCTAGTAGCACACCACAGACACGGGCACACAGTAGCAAACATTTACGGGGTTTAAAAAAAAAAAAAAAGGTTTTAATTTAATTTTATAACATCTCTTCACTTTATACACTGATGGTCTATTGGGGCATGTGTTGTGTAGTGTGTTTATTCACATTTCCATGGCCTCTCTCGTGGCTGTTTACTTTCAGCCATTCTAGTCTTCCGGGGGCGTGTCCGCTTGCAGGGCTTAGCCTACAGACACGCTTCTACTCTCTTACACGGACCGTGTAAGAGTTACTAGTGTGATTCAGCATGCCTCATGCACCTCATGCATATGCATGACATGCTGACATCACACAGTTTAACTGCAGCCTCCGTGTAAGAGTTATAACTCTTACACGGAGGCTTCCTGAATTTGGCCCACAGTCTAATACACAAAACTGCAAAGTTTACTTTCATAGTTATTGACATGGTTAAGGGTAATAAAACCAATAAAACTGGATGGCATTCAATTTTAGACTCCAAAGAAAAGAAATGGATTGTAAAACTAGGTGGATTGTTTCCACCTGGTCTCAATGAGCAATTTTGAAGATGAGCCAATGGTATGACAGCTGTATGTATATAATTGTAGTATCTGATTCTTTTGTTTCACACTGAAGAAGGCCGTGTGTTGTTGCCAGCCGAAACCGGTCTGGTTATCTGTTCTTATGTTAATTATTTAATTATAAAGCATCTTTGATCACAGTTTGCTGGCTCTGTTTGTTTTTTTGGATTCTACTAATAATTGGTGCCGTGCAATTGCCGATGTGCAGGAGGTCTGTTTTGAGTGTTACACTATGAATGTATGTTAGGCCACATGTTTTCTATATATAGATATATATGTTTTTTCACAAGTGCACATATATGTATGTGTTCTTTAACAGGAAATATGTATTTGGTTCATGTTTCAAAAAGATATATACGCACATCAGTACTGCTAGAGTAATGTTCAGTTTAGAGACTTAAGTATTTTCCATGAATATATATTTTTATGCATATGATAATTTTTTAAACATATATATATATATATATATATATATATATATATATATATATATATATAGGTTAGGGATAGATAGTTTTATTAAATTATTTTTTAAATATTAGATTTTTAGCATTTTGTTAGAGTGTCTTTAGGTATGTAAAATGTTATTATTATATTGTTTTCTTAGACTCTCACAGATTACTCATAGGTGAGAGAGAGGGAGAATATGTTTCTTATGTGTTTTCACCTGTAAATAATTGAGTTTGTGGCAATTCCATGCTTTTTATTGGTTGAATGGATTTAAACTGTTTGAGACTAGCTATAAAATGCAGTGTTTTTTGTTAATGGTCATACAGTCTGATGAAGCGTTGTTATCAACTCGAAAGCGCTTACTGACCAGGTCCTTTGGATTTTATTTTCTTTGGAATAAAAATAATTTTTATGGTCGTGATGTGCCTCAGAATTTCTTTTCTTCACTATGACACCAGTTAACAGGGAATGCCCACTTTTAATGTTCCTGATGCTTGCTTTCAGCCGATTTACTATGCTTTTCTGTAAAAAAACATAGTAACTCAGCCGATGTAACAAACTCCAGCAGTCTGTTTCCATTTTGAAACAGACTACTGGAGTTTGTACAGTGTTTTCTGAACTACTGGAGAATTTATTTGATTTCTGGATAGTCCGGAGAAAAAATGGAGAGATGGCAACCCTTCTGCTATCCATCACTGGCTTTCAGTCAAAAACAGCAACACACCAACAGCCTTCATTCTTAGCACATTTCTAACAAAATGCACAATTAATCAATATTGTGGAGGATAAGTGAGGGTTCTAACAAATTTGTTTTTACTAATGATAATGAAGGTTAGTGTGTACGCTACTGTAAAAGTCTCACTCAACACTGGAGCTGCACAATATGCCACTTTCTCATTGCACTAGTGTTGCCCCCTAATGCTTAGTCAACACAGCATACTTGAATTCTTGTAGTGTCTTGCTATTGTACAATTTATACAAACAAAACTGTATATGGTTGATTATTATTAATTTTTTGGGGGGGCAGCGTGTCTGTCTGCCAAAAACTTTATTAGCGGCAACATTTACTGATGTACCACTCAAGTTACTCATTCGATAAACACAAACTAAATACTTGTTTAATGTTTATGGGTGGAGCACCACTAAATGTCTTAGAAATAAATGCCTTAAGCATGCTCAAATGAGCTTAGCTCCAATTTATCCTTGCTTACTTCAAACTCAACAACATGATTAAATACAGATGAGACTGTGAGACAGCTTGCGTAACAGAACTGATTAGTCCACCTGGGGAACTCTCCACTGTCTCATCGTTTAACTGTTTTGTTATTCGGTAAATGCTTGGCATAACGACTACTATAGGTATAAATATATATATATATATATATATATATATATATATATATATATATATATATATATATATATATGGATCTACTTAACATGATCGAACGTTCAAATGTTTGAATTCCATATGGCCGAGACCATATGATTGAACATTGGAATGTTTGAGAATGTGCAGTAGACCTGCAAAACACAAACAACAAAAAATAAACTGCACCCTCCATACCCCCCACAACTTAAATATACCAAATCCAATATCGCACTACAGTGAGGACAAGGGAAATCTCCCTGTCTGCGCTGTATGCCAATCCCCGTTCAGAATTTCAAAGTTTTAAAACTTCGCACATATGGTCTTCGATCATATGGATTTCGAAGTTTTAAGATTTGAAATTCTGAAGGGGATCCATATATATATATATATATATATATATATATATATATATAAAATAGATATATATAAATATATTGATTTGATATATATATATATATATATATATATATATATATATATATATATATTTTTTTTAAATATATCCTACACAGGAAAAATGTAAAAGAAGCATACCAGAGCAGTTTGTCACCATCAGTAAATCATAGCACTTCTCTTCAAAATAATACTTGATAAAAGTATCCTTTTTTGATTCTTGCACTACAGGGTTTATAGGTCAACACTCAAAATTGGCTGTTAGTGCACTGGCATGTTTGTGATATGGCAGAGGCAGGGCTAGTCACCCAGAGTGTGAACGTTGAATTTAGATGATGGTTACTATCGATGCAATTCTACTCATAAAGTAGATGTGTGTATGAGTGTGTGTGTGTGTGTGTGTGTGTGTGTGTGTGTGTGTGTGTGTGTGTGAGAGCAGTGAATAGGTGTGCGTGTGTGTGTGAGAGAGACAGAGAGAGAGAGAGAGAGCAGAGTGAAGTTGTGAGTGTTTGTGTGAGATCAGGAGACTGCGATGTGTGAATGAATGCAGGTACGAATGAGGAAGTGAATGTGTGCGTGTGTGTGTGTGTGTGTGTGTGTGTGTGTGTGTGTGTGTGTGTGTGTGTGCGCGTGTGAGAGATCGTGGCAGAGTGAGTGCAATTATGTATGAGTGAATGCCAGTTGCTTGAGTTCCAGTTAAGTGAGAGTGTAATGTTTTTATTCCTGGACAATTCGGAGTTTCTTGAATTACTTCCAAGAGATGGGAGATGCTATAAAAATCCTGGAGTCTCCCGGGGAATCCGAGAAAGATGGCAACCATAGGCATTAACTTGCTTACAGAGAGAATTGCTAATCTAAAAACAATATCTTTAATACTTTTAGAGTGGACCATGTGTACATGTATTAACTGCTGGGGGCAACATTTTGAAATATATGTCCATTTTCTTAATGCAAGGTGAGATTGGGGGGGGGGGCAGCAAAATGTTTGTGAGTGCAAAATGTAATTTTCTGGCTATACGTCTACACTAGAGAATCAGGGAGATCTTTTGTTGGGGTAGTTAGATAAGGAGATATGCCACTACAGAGGCAGGGTGATCCTCTTTCATATCCATTGCACTTCTGTGGTTATTAAGCCCGTACATTCCAGGAGTTAGGGCCTAAAGAAAAAATTCAGCCTACAACAAATGATGCAATGACTCCTGGCAGGCAAGAATCACTGAGACAAGATCAAACAGGCTGAAGTGTTATTGCTTGAGGGAGAGGGGAGAAAATGGATCTATCGGGTGTCTGGTGGATAATGTTTTTTGGTCAAGGTGGCGAAGGGCCCAAAAAATAAGCAGAAGAGTTTTACTGAAAGAACTCTTTTGCACATGGTCACAAACACGCGCACACACATATACTGTATAAATACACTAAAAACTAGCATTATGGTTTCTGTATATAGGTATGTTTGTACTATACAGCAGCTATTTAAGGTAACATATTCATTGGAAAAGGACTCTTAGTACAAGAAAAACACTTCAGAGTCTGTAGTACAGTTTCCAAAACACGATCTTTAATAGTTTAACTCACTTCTTCCACAAAGAACTTGTTACATTAGCTAAATATGTTCTAACATATTCTTGTTCATTTTTGCATTAATGACCAAGGAAAATTCAGATATCCATGCCTCAGAATATCTACTGTTGTTCTGTATATCTTGTACCACAACATTCAACCATGTAAATTACTCTAGTACTACTGTGTGTGACAGACATTTTAAAATATCTGTTGGTAAAAGGTGTAATTAATTATTCATTCCTATATGAATTCTTATGTTCATAGGTTCATAGGAAATTACTAGGCTAATGGCTACAAGTCTAGCCAGTTTTACGCAGATTTTACCCAATTTTCTATCCCTAGGGGAAAGGTAACTAGTGTAAGCAGGCAGAGGCTATACAATTTTTACAGACTGCCTCTGTCCATAAGGGAAATAGGCACCACCCTGGGACTGAATTTGCAATTTCTCATCCATTGGTCCAGATTGTAGTTGACTGGTCAGGGAAGGGCTCTGCTTCAAGTGAACAGGAAGCCTATTCCTGAGGAGGAGCAATTTCTGGAACATATATCTGTTTCTCTAGCATGATCTGTTCATGTCAGGCTTAGATCCTTGAGCACATAACTCTTGTTCAGTTAGTTTTAAGAATATGCAACATTTCCATCAGGGCTGGGGGTCAGAGACTGCCTTGTAGGTCAGGCATGGATCACTCCTCAGTAACTGGCAGGAAACTGAATACAGTGATAAGGCTTTTAATTGGTCTGCATATGACATGTTGGTAATACCTGATATTTTTTGGTGAGAAACCTATGAGGATGCGCCAACTGTTGTTGGTGCTTGGCGAGGTGCATGCCAAAGGGCGTATTGTACTCGATTACTGGTCTGATGAAGGCCAAGTGCAGTGGTACTATGACATCCTTAGATCTGGATGCCATGCTCCTGCTTATAAGCTGAGCAACATAGAAGGATATCCTTACCACCATGGACACATGGTGGTCAAAGTTCAGATTACTATCTATTAGAGTATCCAGATCTCTCACCACTGGGTCTACTCTTGGGGCTGATATTAATGTTGCAATTTGTAGGGGTATTTGATTTCCCAAAAAGTATTATTATGCACTTCTTTTGAGGCTGTGGCTATGACACCAGTCATTAGATTGTGTCAGTCTTTTTTGTAGGATATCAACATTATTTGGGGAGTCAGTGATTGCCGCCAACTTGCATTTATCAGCAAACCTAGTCAGCCAAAGGCAGCTACATTTACAGTGATATCTGAGAAGTATATCCCAAACAAGATGAGGCCCAGCACTGAACCCTGTGGTACTCCATTGGTGACTGGACTCTTGCTGTTTGTGGATTTCCCCACTCCAATAACATTTGTCCTATCCATATGCTATTTGGCTATACATCTGGTGAAGTAGAGGTTTATGTCCAATTTTGTGAGTTAAATCTATAATACCCAAGTGGGGTATTTTATCAAATGCCTTGGCCAGGTCAAGGTAGGCAGTATGCATAGACTTACCCTTATCCATGCCCTTGGTGACCTTCTCAAAGAAGCCCACTAGACTGAGCAGGCAAGACCTGCCTTTGACAAAACTTTAGTGGGTTGGGTCGGAGCCTGGAGATTTCCAATGTCATTGTTAATCAAGTCCATGATTATCTTTTCCATAGTTTAGCATAGAGGTTAGTCAGATTTATGGGTCCGTAGTTTCCTTGGTCCGTTGATGGTCGACCCTTGTTCAGAAGGATGAATGTTGCTGTCCTCCACTCTACTGGGATAAAGCCTGCCTTGATACTGTGGTTATGCAGAGATCTGAGTGGGTCTGCTAGGTCATGTTTCAAGCTATTTAATAGGCACCTTGGAATTCCATCAGGGCCCATTGACACCATTTTTCTAGCTTTAAAGAGCACAGTGAAGACCTGCTCTTTTATGATAACAAGCAAAGGAACAGTAGGAGATATTTCATGAGGAGTAAACAGAGGTGATGAGACATTGAAATTTGAGCTGAATTTATTGCCAGCAGGTTTGCTATTTCTTCTGGCTGACTATAGGTAGTGCCATCTACAGCCAACTCTGCACATTCTTGAGTGTTTTCCTTAAGATTTTTGCCATTATTCTTTACATGGGAGGCTATTTTAGACTTGTATTTAGCTTTTCAAGACTTGACTAGTTCTCTAATTTGTTGAGACTACTGAGGGATTTTTTTTCTGTTGTGCACCCTCAACTTACTGCAAGACAGGAATTCCTTCCTTCTGTTGTATAATCTATTTATGCCAGGGGTCCACCAGGGTGTCTTGTTTTTCCTGGTCTGTCCTAGGTTTAGTTCTGTAAGGTACTGTCATTTCTGTAAAGTTGTTTAAATGGTTGTATAGGGCATTTGTGTGTACTTTTGCATAAGCCTTTATTTTCTTAGGGTTATGGGGAGCTTTACAGTTACCTGTGGTATCACTTAATAGAAGTTAATTCACCTTGGAAAAATTCTTTAGTGTTTTATAGTTTGCTAAGGGTTCTACCATTACATTTATTTCAAAGTAGGTTGATTTGTGATCCAATCTTACCAATGAGGACAGTACACTGGGGTGGGGTGGGGGTGCAATGTTGCCCCATGTTTGTGAGTACTATGTTAAGGATATTTGAGCCCCTAGTGGGAGTGCAGACCAGCTGTTTAAGAGCATTTGCATTGACAAAGTCCAGGAATGTCTGAGCTTGCATGTTAGTGGTCATGTATGTTTCCTTTTTATGGAAGGGCAGTTAAAATCACCCATGAGTAATGCGCTGGACTGAATGGTAAGTGATTCTAGTAACTTCAGGTATGTCCAGTTGTTTTCATGGTTCATGTTTGGGGATCCATACCTAACAGTGATATGGTGGAGGATTTTGCTTATGGTCAGCTGGACATGAGGTAGCTCAAGTGGGTCATCCTGCTTGACCAATCTGAGGTGTGATCGTATTTTATGTAAATGGAAACACCTCCTCCTTTCATTTTTTCCATTTCAGATGGTGGTTTGAATATGTGATAGCCACTGTAGTCTTGCACTGATAGGGTGCTTTCTGCAGCCTTGAACAAAGTCTCTGTAACTGCACAGATGTCAGCATTCTCCAGGGCATTGAGAACTTTCAGCAAGTGCAGTTTCTTGTTAAAACATCTAGCACTAAGCAGTAGTACCTTCAGCTTGGCATTAGAGGAATTTGGTATGTTTGTAGGTCTGTTGATTTGGCACTACCTAAAAGGCACTATGGGAGTGGCTAATGGCTTGGTCAGTATTTGAAAGCCAAGTGGTGACAGGTGTAGACCATTTCTGGCAAAGCAGCATGGTCTGTCAATCATGTTGTCCTAGGCTGCTGACAAATACTGGATCCTCTTGGAATGACATCAGTAGCTAAGTCAACTATTAAAGTAAATCAGTTTCTGTTTGTATTATGGTATCATTGTTGGTGAAGTTAGAATGCAGCTCAACGCGAGGCAAATGCCCACCTGTGACATGTATTCAGAGAGATCCATCATGTCTCGCTTCATATAGTCCAGGGAGGTATGTCAGACTGGTAATTGTGGTTGAGTGACCTGAGTGCTTGCATGATCTGGTGAATTCTGGCCCCTGACAGGCAACTGACTGTAACCCTCTATTTATCCAACCGGGTGAGGGAGGGGCATCTGTGTGTCTCACAATGGAGTCTCCTATGACCAGGATGTTTGAATGTGCGGTGTTTCACCTTAGGGGCTTGCTTATAAAGACACTAATTTGCATTTTTATGTGTAGTGGTTGGTGTTGAGTTGGTTTTGTTTGAATGTGATTTCTGAGGTCAGTGCATGGGAAGCCTCTGAGGTTTTGGTAAGTTACTTGTGAGTACCTTTGCATAGGTGGGTTTCTGTGTCGAGACCTTATTTATTGAGGGAAATGATGTGCATGTGCCGACGTGTTTATTATTTGATTTATCAGTATGTGAGAGTCATGTCTCAATTTTCTTAGTGTAACTACATCTCTAACATAATGTGTTTGTTTGCATCAGGATTAAGTGGCTGTCAGTATACAAGAGACAATTTCTACATTGCCTCAGGATGCCCATGTCCACCAGGTTGGCCACATAGATAGCAAGAAATTACCTATCCATGGTTTCAGGTTTTTTGCTATGGGTTTAACCAGGGAGATGAATGGGTAGATTTAACTGGTCTGGGATGATAGGACATGGATGAAGAATGGGTGCTATACTCAATGTGAGCTGCAGCTCTCCAACAAGGTGATGCTGCTCTGCACACAACTCAGAAGCTCCTAGAGCAGCAGGGAGACTGGGAAGGTTGCAGAAATAGTTTGCTAAGAGAAATTTTAACTGGAAAGCATTTGCATCTATACAGGGCACTACTAACTGCCATTGCATGAAGAGCAGCCTAGCACAAATGCCGGGCTTATACAGAATCAGAAAAATAAGTTTTCCAGCAGCCCCCAACTCAGATATTTCTGCTACAGCAGACTTCTGCCATTAGAGTACAGTCAGAAAACCTCTTAATGTAAAAATGCTGGTTTTAGAGCTGAGGTGCAGGGAAACCACACAATCTAGATACTACAGTCCTATAAAACTAGCAGACACAGTGTAATTAAGTACTACAGCAGTAATGGAAAGAATTAAGCTTTGAAACTCTACTAAAGTGTGAGAAATTTACCAAATAATAGAGGGCTCTTATGAAATACAGTAAAAATAATCAGAAGTACAAAATGTGCAGCAGATTCTCTATAACTCTCTGGCGAAGTAGGCAAACCAAGAACAGCGCTAAGGAATTGAGCACAAACCCAGGCAAAACCTGGGCTTATATAGAATTAGAAAAACAGGTTTTACAAGAGCAAGGCGTATGGGCCAATCAGGAAAACACACAATAAGCTTTCTGTCAGTGGCCCCCAACTCAGAAAGGATTGCTACAGCAAACTTCTGCCACAAGAATGCAGTCAGAAAACCATCTTAATGTAAAAATGCTCGTTTTGGAGCTCAAGTACAAGGAAAGCACACAATCTACATACTAAAGTCCTGTAAAACTAGCAAACATAATGTAATTAGTACTACAACAGCAGTGGAAACAGTTCAGCTTTGAAACTCTACTAAAGTGTGAGAAAAGCATCAAATGATACAGGATTCTTAAGAAATACAGCACACTCTCTCTATAACTCTTAAGTGATGTAGCCAAGTCAAGAGCATCTTTGAGGAATTAAAGTGCACACTCCACACTTTAGGTTTAAAATCCTCCTTACAAAAAAAATAAGTTCCATCAAGCATACATGTTGCTTGAGTCGTAATTTCTATGATACAATTAAGAGGATTTCCTCTGTGGAAATTATAGCTTCTAGATTTCTATGATATGTAACTTTTACTTACATCAGCATTAACCACATTACCAAAATTTTCCACTATATCATTGCTTACTGAATGTGAAAAAATATCTTGCATTTGTTTCTTTACAACTGCCAGCATGTTTTAAGGGGATCATGTTGTTTTATGAAAGACATTTGTAAGGAAAACTTATGCAATGTTGCAGAACAATCAAAAGACCATTATATGGAAGCATTTGTTTACTAAAGTGCAGCTCTGACAATTTTATTGAAAATGAATTAAATGAACTAAATGAAGTGAGTTGTTAAGGAAAAAAAATGCTATTAAGGAACAACTCAGCCAGTGGAGGTGTTGGCTTCTCTTCTGCTATGCAGCAGAGAAATTAATATACATGACTAAAAGGATATGAGCGGTGCAGGGCAATATGGTCCTGCACAAGGTGGACATGCTGGTACAATTGGTTTTGCTCAACACCTTTGAAATGAGATTGATTTCTTTTTTTTTATTAGTGCTGCATTTTAATAGTTAGAGCTTTGTGTGTGTTGGTTTTCATTATTTTTTCATAGTAGGTGGATTTAATTTCATAGTATTTGAATTTCTGACGTATTCATTATGGGACACCATTTTGTATGACAAACACACACACTCACGTGTATACACACACACACACACACACACACACACACACACACACACACACACACACACACACACACACACACACACACACACACACACACACACAAACACTCAAGGAACTCCTGTACATAATATTATATGAGGCAGAAAGACTGCAAGCATTGCTTAAGGTCTGAATTTCAGGCAACATGCATTTATTCATACTATATGGCAGGCCAAAAGTAGTATTAGTTACTGAAATAGCTACATCTAGAGATTACAGAGTACTGAGAGACATACAATTACAAAATACCAGGACAAACAAACAAAGACTAAAGCAATAGCAACTGGAAAGACCCCAAAAGTACCTCATCAAGAGGATCAAAGGGCTCAAACAGATGCCATATGCTGCCCGGTTAAAGAAACTCCAGCTCTACTCAGTGGCATACCGCCTGCTCAGAGGCGATCTGTGCCTGACGTATAAAGCCATGTCCAACCAGGAATTAATGGACATGCTGAACCTCAGAAAATCCAAATCCCATCGAGCTACGTGCTCGAGAGACTTGAACCTCAGCACTGAAATAAATAGGACATGCTGGAGGGACAGATTCATAACCCATAGGCTCTCTTCACTCTGGAATAAAATCCCAGTCCAGGTTAGGCAGAGTCCCTCATTGACTCTCTTCAAGAGGAATCCTGATAAGTGGATGGGAGATCGTAGGTTTACCCCGGGTATCACTTCTGTGTCACTGTTAGACAGAGGCACAGTATACTAACCTCGAAAAAGGGCATAGCAAAATTAATTTAAAATGGGTGGCGAAAGCCAAACACACTCTGGCTAGGCTTATAAATGCCCTAGGGCAGATAGCCTAGTATGAACCTATGACCCTATGGAATAAAGACACCCAGATAGTTCCAATAGTAGTAGAAGAAATGGGGTTTAAAAAAAAAACATTTCCAAACATACTTAAATATGCTATTAATACATAATACTATATGAATTACAAAAGAAGGCATTTTTGGTACATTTTGGGTGCTAAGAAGAGTACTCTTGACAAACAAGAAAGTCTAAAGTAATACAAATTTCATGAATTTTATTTGTACCCTCACTTAGGAAGGGGATTGATTCTTTACACTGTGTTAGAAACCCTAAATATTTGAATAAATTAAAAATGGGATGGGAGTAATGAAATAAAGGCAGTCAAAAGAGTTCTAATAGTAGTAGGAGCAAGTGGTTTTCTAAAAAAAAATTCCAAGCATAAGTACATACTTAAACATGTTACAATAAAAAAAAAGGGTAAGCCCACTGGACTCACAGTCTCTTTTGGGGGGTGACCTAAGAGCACTATTTGGCTTAGTGACTGATGAGAGCCACACAGTAGGCACATGGTAGCTATGGGAATGAAAAACATAACTGCTTTAGGGTCTAAGGCAAGCATTACATAGCTTTAAACCTCGACACCAAACTGCATACAGGTGACTCCAGATGAGATACAGAAGTTAATTTTGTGTACACGCTGGGTCTTGAGAAGAACACTCTTGACAAACACAAAATACTAAAGTATAGCTGATTTTATGAACTTTAATGATCCCATTACTTTGGAAGGGTGTGCATTCCTGTGGCAGATAGGCGATGAATGAAATGTTCATAAGTTCATAGATTAGTACTAGGCTAACTGCTCTTGTGGGGCATTTTAAGCCTAGCCAATTACCCCATGTGAGAATCAATCCCCGTACGTTGTATTTGTAAGGTAAACACTTTAACCATTATGCCAACCTCCCACCCTTATGTAAATGAATTGGAACACAAGGGCGTATATAAATATCCGGGAACAGATGAAAGATGAACAGTTCAACATGAACAAATGTGGACAAGGTTGGTAAGGAATATTTCAGAAGACTAAAATAAATGCTGAAAACTACCTTAACATTCCTGGCCAGTACACTCTCTGTCATAGGATCATAGGATCATAGGAGGTTACTAGGCTAATGGCCCCAGGGCCCTTACAAGCCTTGCCAAGTTCATGTTCCCAAGGGTGTCTGGTCCAAGAAGACACTAAAATTAGCACCTATTGTCCCTGTCCAAGAGGGACATCAGTGGAAACCCTGTGGTGAATTTCTGGTTACCCATCCAATTATCCAAATTATGCTTAAATTGAGCCATTGAGGGGCTTTGTTTAACGTGAATAGGAAGCTTCTTCCAAAGGTGGAGGAACCTATCTATCTCTCCAACAAGGTCTGTTTATGTTACATACCAGGTTAAGGTCCTTTGAGAGAATGACCCGTGTGCCATTTGACTTGCAAATGTGCAGCATTTCCATTAAAGTTGGGTCAGAGATTAGTCTATATGCAAAGCACAGGTCACCTCTGAGCAGTCTGTGTGACACAGAGTAAAGTGGCAATGATTTCAGTCTGTCTACATAAGCAGATCTTGAAGACCCTGAATTTTCTTTGTAAGGAACCTTAGTGGTGTCTCCAATTGCTGCAGGTGTTTGGAAAGGAACATACCAAAGGGAGTTTTGTTATTGGCCTGATGAGGGAAGAGTACAGGGGGGTTATAACCTCTTTTTTCTGGAGGCAATGCCCTTACTTATAAGATGAGCAATATAAAATGCCCTTCTTACCACTGTGGAGACATGATGATCGAAGTTAAGGTTGCTGTCAACCTGTGTGCCTAGATCTCTCACCACTGTCTATGTGTTTAGGGTATTGTTATTGATGTAATAGCTTGCAGGAGCATCACCCTTGTTGAAGGGTATGATAATGCCTTTAAGACCCTGACTTTGGCACCAGTCATTAGTCTGCATAAGACCTTCTAGTAGGATGGTGACATCTCTAGGGGTTTCAATAATCATTCACAGTTTGCTGTCATCAGCAAACCTTGTTAGCTGCAGTCCTTTGGTTTTAGCCTGTACTTTGAAGAAGTAGATTCTGAACAGTAGGGGTCCCAGAACTGATTCCTGTGGAACACCACTGGTTACCCATCTGCTGGAGGACCATATGCGTTCTATCAGTAAGCCAGTCTGCAACCCACCTGACAATATATGGGTTGATATCTAGCTGGGTGAGTTCATCAATGATGCCTGAGAGGGGGATTCTATCAAAGGCCTTGGTTAAGTCTAGGTAGGCTGTATGCACAGATTTGCCCTCTTCTAGGGCTTTGGTGTCTGTCTTGAAGAAGTCCACCAAGTTTAACAGGTATGATCTCCTCTTGACAAAGCTGAACTGGGTGGGTTCAAGCATTTGGAGATTTCCTATAGCTTTATTAATAAGGTCCATGATGATTCATTCTATTGCCTTGCAGATAGAACTGGTCAGGCTAATGGGTCTATAGTTCATAGGGTCCGTGGATGCACCCCCTTTGTGCAAAAGGGTGACGGTAGCTGTTTTCCATTCTGCTGGGATGAAGTTAGTGCTTAGGCTGTGATTGAAAAGCATGCCCAGAGGTGATGCTAATTCCTGTTTTAACCCATGTAGAACACAGCCCAGGATGTTGTCTGGTCACATAGAGGCTGTGTTTTTGGCCTTGGAGAGGGCATTTAAGACATCTTCAAAGATACTAGGTGGGGGACAGGTGTTAAAGATGCTTTGGGGTATATGTGGTAGGGACAAGGGAGAGAAGTTTTCACTGAACCTGTCAGCCAGCAGGTTTGCTATATCCACAGGTTCTGTATATGCAGTATCATTAACTATGAGTTCAGTGCAAATCTTGGCCTTACCTTTGAAGTTCTGGATGTAACTAAAGAATGCCTTCTGGTTGTCCTGATTTAGGGAAGCTAATTTGGATTCATAATTAGCTTTGAAGGGCTCCACTAGGAGTCTTATTTGATTGTCTAAGGAGAGGAGGGAGTGTTTCCAGTTTTGAGAGTGCTCCTTCCTACTTTTAGACAGAAATTTCTTTCTCCTATTGTATAGACTATTAATGGTAGTTACCCACCAGGCAGGTTTGTTTTTCCTTGAAGATCTTATTTTGGTTCTGTCAGGTATGACAGAATCAATACAATTGTACAGGTGCTTGTGTATAGCTTTGGTGTATAACTCAGTCTAGGTGTCTGTTCCATCAGTAGGTGGAGGGGCTATGAAGCTATGTACGCTGTCATGTAAGAGGTTGTAATTGGCTTTGGAGAAGTTTTTTATTATAGTTGTTGCTAAAGAGGGGGTCTTGTGTTATGATTACGTCTAACAAGACCAATTTGTGGTCCTATGTCACTAGAGATAGCCACTGGGGTCTATATCACGACCTCAAAATGGCATAACGCCGAACACCTAGTCATCGACACGTACATGTTGAATCCCAGTTAATCGAACAGCCAGATCACCGAGTTTTTTTTTCCCTAGGAAAAAAAATGGTTGGCTGTCACTGTGGATTTGCCCTTTTCTCCACTGTAGTGTGATCTTGGAGTTAGTATATTTAGTTAGGGGGTGTGCGGGTGGCACAGCCCCCCACATTGGGGGTGTGGGGGGCAAAGCCTCTCACTTTGTAATGTTTGTACCATTGTGTTGTCTTCAGTTGGTCTACTGATTTCTTTCCCTGGGAAAGAAATCAGTGACCTGGCCGTTTGGTTATCTAGGAGTTCAACATATTCATGTCGATGACTAGATGTTTGGTGTTATGCAGTTTCGTGGTCATGATATAGACCCTAGCCACTGCAGTGGTCCCCCATGTTGGTGAGCTTCAGATCCAGGATGTTTTAACCACTTGTGGGTGTGCCAACCAGCTGGTCCAGGGCATTGGAGTTTACAAAGTCCAGGAACCTTTGGGCAAGTGCCTTATAACACATTTTTGGTAATTCATCCCTTTGGATTACATCTAATTTCAAAGCTTTCAGCTTATCTTGTAGGACAACAATTAATTTATTGTGCAATTCTCTGTTTATACCATAGTCTACAGCCTATCTGTGTATTGTTCCCACACCATTATTTTTCCTCCTGTCATTAATTAATCCCAGTATATCAGTCCCTGACAATCTTTCAGACTTCTGGAAATATCTGACGTTTGCCACCCTATCTTGTAACCTAACCATTGGAGTCAACTCATTCAACAACCATCTTCATGCGTTAGTCTATTTTGAGAATAATTTTAGCAAAACTTTCCAAAGTAATGCTGACATTTTGTAGAAATATTGCTTGTGACTTGTTTGAAGGCTCATTTTGTCTGCAAAGAGTGTATTACATTAAGACTTTTCCTGAGGGCAGCACCTGTGATTCATGGTCTGAAAAGGGCTAGAAGGATTCCATTTGCACTTAGAACTGGAACTGAGTAAAAACTGCAGTGCATGGAAGTTATGGGGACTATAGTTCGGCAGCATAAACTGAATTGGCAAATATTATAGTAATAGTCATGAAGCAAGGCAAGCAAAGTTTATATATATTTACTCAACACCTAATGGCTTAAAATAACCATTATCCATTTCAGATTATCGAGGAAGTATTTGCAGTAATGTTGAATGCTATGATGTTTTCTGTTCCTGGTGCCAAGTAAGAGTTCTGGAAAATTAAGCTAGATGAAAGCAGCTCAGAGTTGCACATTTAATATATTTATTTATTTATCTTTTTTTGTTCATTATGCTAGTAGCTTTTGTCAGGAGAAACCTGAAGTAGTATCTATGCTACTAGTGTAAATTTGGCAGGGCATTCAGGAACTTCCCCTAACTCTTGGTAATAGGGGGAAGTATGTGTGTGTGACTCAACAGTATTCCTGTTCCTGTTTGAGGCTTAGAGGTGGCCTAGAGAAACAGGGAGAAAACATGGCTGATTCAGCTTATGCTGAAACTGGAATGAAAGTTGTTGAAAGTGTAGTCAAAATGGTAGAATCACAACTGGAAGTTTTTTTCCTGATTATGTGGGTGCAGAAAAACAGTGATACTGGAGAAAAAGGAGAGTGTGAAGGAAAAGGAGATTGTAGCTGAAACGGAAATGGATTCAGAGGAAAACTTTCAGAGGAGATTGTTTATAGGAGAACAGTTACCTGTGAAAAATGCATAATTTCAACCCTCCAATCGGGGGGGGGGGGTTGTGGGATGATTATTTGGAAGAAATGGTAATGAAGTTATACAGGAGAAAAAGATAGAATTATGTGTTATGCAAGAACATGTACAAAAATGTGACTGATAAAGAGGTTGCACATGAAGTTAAAGAAAGTAACAAGGAAAAAGAAACAGAGGAAGTGAGCATACTGAGGAAGAAGCTGACTGGCATATGGTGAGAAATAAAAAGAATTTGATAGTGAAAAAAGTTAAATAAAGGAAAAGAAAATTCAAAAATATAATGGTTAGAGAAAATAAAGGAAAGGGATAGATATTTTATTATACTTACTGTTCTCAAAAGCTGAAAATATTAGCTTTAAATATGAACAGAATGAAAAATCTTAAGAGGAGAATAGGTATATTACAATTATGTGCTGCAGTAGATGCACATAGTATTGTTTTAGAAGATACCAGATTATTAACAGGGGAAGAAAGAGCACAAACTGAAAAACTTTGGAATGTTGTGATAGTTTGAAACATGGGAAAAGAAACATGCTCAGGCATATCTATATTATGTCAAGAAAGCATTAAGATATTAGATGTAACCATAGTGGAACTAGGACAAATTACAGTAATAGACTTGAGATGGAAAAAAATGTGTATAGAGTTATAGCTTTATATGCATATGTAACAAAAAAGAGAGAGAAATGGTGTAAAAAAATATTCTTGAATATGTTTGTGTAAATATGGACATAATAGTGGTGGGTGATTTTAATTGTAATTTAAGAAAAAAATAAGAGCAATTGTGATGTTAAAATGATTAAAGAAATTATGAAAAGTGGGAAGTTAAGTGTATGGGAGAATAGCTACTTGACCTACAAAGGGAATGAAATTACAACAGAAATTATTATTTTTTAAATATCTGATAGTTTAAAAGTTTAAAAAAAGGAATTAAGTATGCTGGATTTTCAGATCATGTGGCTATATGGGTTAAAGTACAGGACAATGAAAAATATATAAGAATAGGAAAAGGAACAAAGAGAATTAAGGCAAAGGAATTAGGTTTAGAAGAGAAAAAGAACTTATGGAATTATGGAAAAATCATATGAATATGAAAGAATTTTATGAGAATTAGACTGTTTTGTAGCTTAATTATAAAGAGAAATATAAAAGTGTTTTTAGAATGTATAAGGAAGAACAGAAGAAAAGAAAAAGAGATATATAAGATACTAAGTCAAGAAATATTCAAAGACTTACAAAAAAAATCCTTTTAAGAAAACGAAAAGTGTATAAAATTAATCAAATTAAAATAACTTGTTATTTAAATAAATATATTGTTTACAAGGAAAGAAAGAAGAGGTAACACCATATTTGAGTAAAATAATAAAAGAAGGAAAAATAATAAGAGAATTAAAAAATAAGGAAGGTAAGCAAATAAGACAGCAAGAAAGAACATACAAAATAATTAAAGAATATGTATTGGAATTATTTGTTAAAATAGTAGAAAACATAGGACATATTTATAAAGATGAAAATTTAAATAATAAAGATAATGAGTATTTAGAACAAAAAATAATTATGAAAGAACTGAATGAAATTCTAATAAGTATTAACATGAATTCTGCAACAAGACTGGATGTAATTGAATATGTATGTATAAAGAAATGAAGGGGTGGCAAAAACATTTGTATAGAAGTTATGAATGAATGGTTAGAAACTGGAATTAAAGAGAAAGAGATATGTACAATAGTTATAAAATGTATATTTAAAAAAGGAAATAAAGAGGAGGTAAAACATAAACATTGGAGACCTATAACATTGAATGATACAGAAACTTTTAAAATGACAAAACATGGATAGAATATATGACCAAAATCTATTCAGAAGAAAAGAAAAAGGAAGTCAAGAGTTATTATAGATAATAAGAGAAATAATTGATGAGATCATAAATAAAAATTTAGACTCAAATGTTATGCTAGGGGATATAAGTAAAACTTACAAATAATATTCAATATAAATGGAAATTTGCAGGCATATAATGTAAGTGAAAATATATTAAGAATAATAAAATCTGTTTATGAAATGAACTGTGTAAAACTAAATGTAAATGGGTGGATTGGGTAGATTGGGGAAAAAATAAATAAAAATAGAATGTGGAATAAAGCAGAGCTGCCAAGCTAGTGGTGTAATTTTCTCATTAGTTATGAATGTAATAGTGAAGGAAATTAATAAAATATCAAGTAGTAGTAGATACAATATGATGAAGGAAGTGCAATTGCCAATAATGTCTAATTATATGGATGATATTGTATTGTTAAAAATAAAGTATGGATGGAAGAAGTAAATGAAAAATTAAGTATGAAATAAAAACTTGGTTTAAGTAAATAAAGAGAAAAAGTAAAGGATTTGATTTTGAATGCATGATAGGAGGTATTTAGTTCAATGAAAAATATATGGGTATATTAGGAATAATATCCAGAAGGAATGAATACAGACAACAACAATGTGGTAATGTACTCAAAGAAATAAAGGATATGACTATTTTTGGAAATCATATAGATTTTTATATAGAAAAAAGCGCACTTGAACACCATGGTAATAAGAAAAGATGCTTCTGTTGCTAACATCTATATGATTCCTATTAAGTATGAAAAGGAACTAATGATGATTATATTTTCTTTTATATGGGGCTCTAGACAGAATCCAGTCAAGAGGGGGATTCTGTATATGAAAGAAGAGCAAGGAGACTTGGTTTAATAAACCCAATAATACATGCAAAAAAGTCCTATGCTCAAAAAGAAGAAGGAGCTAAGGAGAACACAGTGATGAAGGATGTAAATAAAAATATGTTGTTTGGGTGAGCAGTAAAAAAAAAAAAAAAAAAAAAAAAAAAAACAGAAAAAGGCTTGGATAGAAATGAGGTATGGGACAATGTCATTGCACCTCTGGGAGTAAAAGCTGAAGAGCTTTCATTTAATTCATAAATAAACTTTTTCTGACATGTTTTTTTTTTTGAAAATGGCAAGGCTACGGAAAACTTTTGGGGGGGTCTATGAAAAAAAAATAAAGCAGACTTTCCATGGTCAGAATATGTTATGCAAGCCCTTTTCAGGCTAAAAAAAAGAAATGTGATTCAGTTTAGAAGTGAAGTGGGAACAAAAGAAGTGACAGAATATTTGTTGACAATATGTAAAGAAGTGGTGGACACTACTAAAATATATGCTAAAAGAGGATTATGGACTGGGGTTGGGAATGTGGAATAAATTTAAAAATGGAAAATGACAATGTGATAAATGTACCTAGTATTATTAATGCACATAGCAATGGAGATTTTGTCAGGTACAGAGGACAACCAATGACTTGTTATTTTTGTGGAAAAAGTGATCATTTAATTAATGAATGTGACAAAAAGATGTTATTTATGTGGTTAGACAGGTCATAATGCAAAGAAATGTGAAGTAAAATGTAAGAAATGTGGTACTACAGGACATTCATGGTTAGAATGTGAGGTAGAAATACAAGAGGATGAAAAAGAAAATGAAAATGAAATTATAGAAAAAAAGTTAGACAAGAATGCTATACAATTACACACAATACAACAAGAAAAAATATAAATTGTATTTGTTTAAAGGGAAAGACAAAGAAAAAGAAATAGAGACAGATGAAACAATTGAAGAAGAGTGGCATATAGTAAAAGGCAAGAAGAAATTAATAGTAAAAAGAGAGTTAGGGGAAAGAAAAAGAAAATTTAAAAATATAATGGTAAGAGAGAATAAGAAAGGTAAACGATAAGAAGATTATTTTAATAACTGTTCTATAAAGTTGAAAATATTAGCTTTGAATGTGAACAGTATGAAGAACATTAAGAAAAGAGTAAGTATTTTACAATGGTGTGCTTTAGTAGATGCTCAAGAAATAGTATTAGAACACATTAGAATGCTAACAGAAGAAGAAAGGGTACAAACAGAAAAACTTTTGCAACAGTATTGTTATTTGGAATATAGGCAAAGAAACATGTTCAGGTATATGTATACTATGCAAAGGAAATATAAAAATACTAGATGTTAGGTTCCCCATTAAGTAAGCGAACGCTTAATATAGCAAACACTGTTTAATCGACAGCTAAATGTCGAAACGGCAAAATCCTGAAGACATGGGACAGCAATTTTTTTCCCAGGGAAAAAAATGACTGGTCTGTTTTTGGGACTTTGTCGTTTTCTCCACTGTGGTGCAATCTCAGAGTTGGTATATTTAAGTAGGGAGGGGTGTGAGGGGCACAGCCCCCACTTTATTTTATGTTTGGGTTTTTTCTTTTTTTTTTGTGGACCAGCAATTTTTTTCCTGGGAAAAAATCGCTGTTCTGTTTATTTGGAATTTTGTGTTTTCATGTTTTTTTTTGGTTGATTATACAGCATTCGCTATTTTAAGCATCCATTGTTATAATATAGACCCCTTGATATTACAGTAGTAGAATTGGGCTGAATGACAGTAGTCGATATAAGATGGAAAACTAATAGCTTTATATACATCTGACAAAAAAGAAAGAGAAACAATGTTTAAAAGTATACCTAATTATGGTCATGTTAACATGGATATAATAATGACAGGTGACTTTAATTGTAATTTGAAAAATAAAAGTAATAGTTGTGATGTTAAAATGGTTACTGAAATTATGAAGAGTGGAAAATTAAAAAATATGGGAAAATAAACACTGGACTTACAAAAGAAATGAAATTAAGACAGAAATTGATTATTTTTTTTATATCAGATGGCCTAAATTATGCAAAAATCTCAGTAAAAGACATTTCCAATGTTACAGAGGATTCAGAAATGATTTTTCAAAAAGAGGTATTTTTGGAATTGGAGTAGTTGGTTAGAGAAGAGTGTATTATTACAACTCTTCAACTAGGAAGGTTGCGGGATGCTTTATTAAATGACTTAATTAACCAGAGTGAGACAGAAAATGAAGTTTCATGGGGAGATATAATGGAAAAAATACAAGGAGAGGAATCAGAAGCTACTTTGAAAGGGGAAACCACTCAGATAATGAAAATATATGCTGATGCAGTTGCAAATAGTTATGGGGAATAGAAAAGATGAAAGAGGATACTTCAAAAAGAAAATATGTGGTGAGAGTACAAAGTAAAAAAAGTCAGGAGTTGAACCGATGCAAGGTATGTGACATTGTAATAATACCTTTGGGTGCTAAAACACAACAGATAAGAGCTTTTATTCTAATTAATAAAGAGAAACTTTGTTTTTTTTTGAGACTGCGCAGGGCATGGAAAAGTTTTTGTGTGAATATGAAAAGAGAATAATATTCATGGAATAATTATGTGGTTAAAGCATTTTTGTGAGAGACAAAGAATATGTGGTTAAAGCATTTTTGTTAGAGACAAAAAGAAAATATGCATACAGTTTTGAACAGAGGTGGAAGGTGAGAACTTAAAAGAGCATTTAAAAATATATGTAAAGAAGTAATGGGCATTTCAAATGTCTATGATAATAGGAGTTTAGGGCTGGGGGATGGGATTGTAATGCTGTTTTAAAAATGTAAATAGATAAAATTGTGCACATTCCAAGTATTATAGATATCGTAAGAAACAATATTGGGAACAATGAAAAACATTTTTTTGTGGGAGAGAATGAGATTTAGTGAACAATTGTTATAAAAAGAACAGTTATATATGTGGGAAAGGATGCACAAAAATGTGAACTTGAAATGTTATAAATGTAAAAAACCGGACATGCATGGATGGAATGTAAAGAAAAAGAGAGTGAAACAAATACTGAAATGATAAAGAAAAAATTGGATATGACGTAGAAATAGAAACAGATGAAACTTTAGAGAAAGAAAAGGGACATAAAAGAAAAAAAGAAGCAGAGAAAATTAAAACAGAACCAGACGTTAATGAGGAAGAAGATATAAGCTGGAAAGTGTTAAGAAGAAAATTGAATTTTATTGGTAAAAGAGTAAAAACCAGTAAAACAAAATTTAAAGGCCTTAATGTGAAAGAAAAGATATTGATGACATTTATTAATTTTGAAACAATAAAAAAGAAAGTAGTATAAGAAGAAAATGAGATCTTTTAAATTAAGGAACAGAAAAAAAATCATTTAAGAATTATTACATTTAATGTAAACAATATGAAAAATATAACAAGAAGGACAAGGATTTTAGAATGGTGTAATAAATGTGATGTAGATATAATTATCTTAGAAGATATAAGGTTTCAAACATATGAAGAAAGACTACAGAGAGAAAAAATATGGGACGGAGAGATAGTATGGGATTTGGGAAATGAGCAGTGTTCAAGAAGAGCAGTATTATGTAGAAGCATAGTGACAATCCTAGATGTTGTGTTAGAATGGGAAGATTAACGATTGTAGAGTTAAGATGGCAAGGGAATGTTTACAGAATTATAGCTGTGTATGTTTACATTATATATAAAGAAAGGGAAAACTTATGTCAATGGATGTTTGATTATGCAGTAACAAATGTGAAGGAGATTTAACTGTGAGAGGAAAATACATAAAAAAGATATGTTATGAAATGTGAAAAATTAGTAATGTGGAATGGAAAACCATGGACATATAGAAGAGGTACACTAAAATATGAGATTGATTACTTTATACTATAAGGAATAAACATAGCAGAAGGACAAGCTATGGTAACAGGATTTACAGATCACTTAGCAATATGGATGGAAATAAATAATAGTAAAGTATGTATTAGAATAGGAAAGGGAATAAAAAGAATAAATGAAAAAGAATGGAATGAAAAAGGAAAGGAATCTAATGTACAATTCTGGAAGGATCATGTTACTATGAAGGTATTTTATGCTACTTGGTCAAAATGGTGGATTATTTTTAAAATGAAATGTAAAAAGCAGTTTTTTGCAATAGCAGAGTAAAATAAAGGAAGAAAAACAGGAATATGTCAAAACATGTAAAGATGCATTTGAGAATTTAGAAAACAATGATAGAGGATACTACAATAAATAGAAATAAGTTTATAAAAGAAACTGTGAAAAAATCAAGCAATTATTATATAAACAAATGTATTTTTACAAGGTAAAAAGGAAGCAGTATCAGCATATTTAAGTAAAATAGTGAAGGAGAATACTAGTGTAATTACATGAATGAAAGCTAGAAAGGGAAATGTGAAGAAAAGCCAACATCAGATTATAGAAATCATAGTAAGTTATGTGGAAGAAATGTTTAGAAGGAAAAGAGGAAAGAATTTACAAAACATGAGAAATGAAAAAAAAATCAGTTAAGGAAGTTGTGATAAGCAAAGACAAGTGGAAATGCTCCAGTAACCCACCGGTAGTTGAACAAATTGGCAATCTTGTATAAATCACTCGAGACGTAGAAAACAAACCGCACATTTATTTAAGCTCAAAATTGTAGCTTTTCATCAGTTACAAAAAAACAACTTCCTCAGAATGGATACAACATCATATCATTTAAACCCCTTCTTATAGTTTAGCCTTCCTCTCTACTTCTCTGCTACTTAAAAATGCTAATATTGGCCCCCCTACCGTCCTCATGGTCCTACTACTTCATAGGATGGAACAACCCTTAATAGTTGAACGACTTGTGACCAGAACTTGAATATACCAATGAAATATATATATATATATATGAGAACATAGGTAAAATTAACCCTAAACTTCATCTATTTAAACTTTTTAGTTTTAACCAACATGTGATAGAGGTCATGCCATTTTTTAAGTAGCATTTTTAAGTAGTATTTTAAACAGTTTAGTTATATATATTATTATTATAATAAGAATACGTAGGGATTTGTATGTTATAAGATATGAGTTTCTATTTGAGTAGTCTTGTGATGGTAATGAGTCACGTTATGGTGTTTCCAAGTCTTCGATTTTTACAGATTGCGTACAGTTACTTTGATCAAGGTTTCTCGTGCACATTTATATGTATATATATATATATATATATATATATATATATATATATATATATATATATATTACAGCAATAAGGTACTTCCTGGTGTTTTCAGTGTATCTGAAAAGTATGTTGAGCATTATGTTTTTTACTTCTGTGTTTTTTAATTGTTGCCTGAGCTTCGGGCGACTAGATGCATTTATTCAACAGACAGTTTTTTATGCTTCTAAATTAGATGTTTAAATGTAATAGTTTAGCATAAGCAACTCATCCGGTGATGAGTTTACTATCTTATTATATTGTATTATACCAATATAGTTATCTAGTACAAGTTGTTTGGGGCTTATGCATATACATTTGCAACAAATATAATTGTGTTCAGTATGACCAGTATGGTTTCCGAATATAGTTTTTTAGATGGTTTTTAAATTAAAATAGTAATGTATTTTGTTTTTCTATTTGATTATGTGAGAGGAAGGCTAAACTATAAGAAGGGGTTTAAATGATATGATGTTGTATCCATTCTGAGGAAGTTGTTTTTTTGTAACTGACGAAAAGCTAGAATTTTGAGCTTAAATAAATGTGCGGTTTGTTTTCTACGTCTCGAGTAATTTGTACAAGATTGCCAATTTGTTCAACTACTGGTGGGTTATTGGAGAGTTTCCACTTGCCTTTGCTTATCACAGTTTTTCTCCAATCTACAGTTTGTTTTTGAAAGTTAAGGAAGTTAGAAAAAGAGATTTCTTTATATGAATTAGATAAAGTGTTTAAACAACTAAACATTAAAACAGAACCAGACGTTAATGAGGAAGAAGATATAAGCTGGAAAGTGTTAAGAAGAAAATTGAATGTAATTGGCAGCAGGTCTGGTGGAATTGGATCTGAAATGTATAAGTATTTAGGAGAATGGCAAAAAAGTATTTGTTATGTGTCTTTAATGAGTAGTTAAATGAAGGTTTAAATCACAAGGAGCTATTTAGTGGAATACTAAAATTCATATGAAAAAAGGAGAAAAACGATGGAGATCAACAGTGTTAAATAACAAATATTAGAACATACTTATGAAAATAATACAGAAACAATTTGAGAATAAGATGGAATATACAATGGAGGAATGTGCATATGGTATGAAAAGAAAAGGATGTCAAGAATTAATGATAGCGAAAGAAATTGATGATGATATCCTCAACAGAACAGAGGATATAAAACTTATGGTTGATGATGTTAATAAAGTTTTTTTCAATACAATATGATATGCTGTGGGAAATAATGAAGATGTATAATGTTAATAACATGGATGACAATATATAGCAATAATAAAATAAGAATTTTAGAGAATGGATGGTTAAGTAAAGAAATAGAGATGAATAATGGTATAAGACAAGGATGCCCTATGAGTATTATTTTATTTGCTTTAGTCATGAATATGGTAGTTAACAAGGTTACTTGTAAAATGAGCAATGCAAAATGTATAATTCAAACCAGTGTTTTAATTCCAGTTTTTAATGACATATGCAGATAATATTATTATAACAACTAAAACAAGGAATGGGTGAGAGAAGCTATATTCTGTTTAGCTGATTGTTTAAAAGAAATAGGTATGTCTTTAAATAAAGATAAAAGGAAAGGAAAAGGAGGTACAGTAAAAATAGCAGGCATACAATTCTTAGTGAAAGATATCTCATTAGGAGTGCATTTGAATAAAGAAGAAAATAAAACACAATGGGAAACAATATTAAAGGAATTAAAAGAAATATGTGTTCTATGGAAAGGATATAGACTAGAAAGTAATTTGATTAATTCAATATTAATCAGCAAAATAGTATACCTATCAAGTATGGTTAAGATTCAAAAAATATATGAGAAACAATTGTTAGAAATATTAGTTTTATGTATATGGGGTTATAGATTAAATCCAGGTAAAAGTAGAGTATTGTACATGAACAAAGTAGAAGGAGGACTAAGTATGTTAAATCCAGTAGTGTGCACACCATCATTAAATTTGTATAATGTTTTAAAATGGATGTTGTGTCTTTCGGCTTTTCCCGGTTAGGGGTCACCACAGCGGAACTCCGGTCCACTAATGATTGGCAGTTGATTTTTACGTGCTGCGTTGCCAGCCCTAATGCACAACCTTCAATGAAGGTATGTCCACATTCACGCATGTCTGCACACAGACAATGCTCTAGCTGAGAGTCGACCCGGTCAGTGTCTTACTGTGAGACGACAACGTGTTTTAAAATGGATAATTAAAAAAAATGAAAGTTTAGTAATGATATTATTTAAATATAAGTATGAAGAATTTTGGGAAGTAATGAGAAGAAATAAAATAATGTTATAATGAAGAAACAGAGAAGCACCAACAAAAGATGATTTTTTTTATAAATTTTCGTATTAAAACCATTGCCTTCAGAGAGAGATAGAAACATCTAAAAAATCTATAGAATCATTCAAACAATTATGAGTAAACCTAAGAAAATCAGTTGTCATAATGTAAATAAGCAAAAAAACTGATCTTACTATTCAGTAGAGCCCACCCAAGTAAAAAAACAAAAAAACAAAAAAAAAAAACGAGTCATCAACAAAACGTCCATAATATAAAATAAAATAACAAAAAGAGTTGCAGTCATTAAAAACATACTGCTTCTCCCATTGTGTTAGTACTAAATTAGTGTAGCTGTTGGCACAACTGGTGCCTATAGCTACACCTACATTCTGAATGCAATAATCACCTGAAAAATAAAATACATCGTTACATAAAACAACATCTAATAAGGAACATATTAATTCTACCTTAAAACCTGTGCTTAAATTAAGATAATTAAAATACTGATTGGTTACTTAATGTATATATACCTACTTGGTCTGATGAATTTTAGATCTGAAGAAGCACTGCTTACTAGTGCATAAGTGCTCATCTTTTGATTTTATTTTATCTATTAAAATGTTACCTCTTCAGCCAGCTTCTGTGGTTTTAGTGAATACCTGCTGTTTGCCTGAAGTGCTCCTATCTTGCTTGTTTTAGTCTTATTGCTCATTTTAATTTTGGGAGCATGGCCAAAGGAGGAGAAATAGAACTAGATTATGATCCTCTGATTCCCGGTAGAAATAAGACTCTTGGCCATCTAGATTGTGTTTTGAGTGTAAGTGGTAATTCACTGCTTTTAATAGATAAGAATTTAAACCTTTCAGCATCAGATATTTCAGGAACACAAATTGAAGATTTTAAGAAGACATTACAATGGCTAGAGAATAAACTCTATAAGTTCAAGAGGTTACAATGGCAGAGACTACATCTTCAAGCTTGCCTTGTATTAAAAGTGGTTCCAAGGGGACTGCGTGTGTGCAAAATGCCCACTTATGGTAATGCTTTTATTGAACTTTTGAGGGAATGTCAAGTACTCAATTTAGAGACCAGCTATAAGTATATGGAGCTGTTAATAAGATTTTTTAAACCCACTGAAGACACTCTATGGACTGAAGTAATCTGTGATTTGGAATATGGTAATGAACTGTTTAATGTTCCTGAATATGTACGGAAATTGGATGACCTGCTCTCCGATGATTGCACTTATGAGAAACGCTCAACTGAAGTCAAGAAGTGGAAACTGAAAAGATACCTTTTAGACTTTAAAGAGGGTAGGATTTTTTCCTGGCCAAGAGTAACTCAAAATGGGCAGAACAGAGAGAATGACATGAGTGAGCCTAATGATACAGCCATTTCTAATAGAACCACCTCTTTGCATGATAATGAGATGTGTGTCTCTGACTCCACTAGGCTTATACAGCTAACAGAGAACTTGCACCCTTTGAGATTTGATGAGAGGCGTTTGGACCCTCCCACTCTTGAAGCTAATGGGCAGGCCAGTGCCAATATTTCAGCACAGAGAACTTTGAGTCCTTTTGAATCATTTAATACTGCCAATGGAGATATGGATGCCACCAGTAAAGTACAATCTACTATGGTACAGCCTTTTTTAAAGCTGCAGTTGCCCGAACCAGTGAACTTGTTAAAGCAGGAAGTAAGAGGTCATTCCAAAAGCAGGAACAGACAAGGTCGGAAGAGGCAACACATTTCAGGTCAATTAAAGTGTGCCCCAGTGGTATGGCAGAAAATACAAAAGGTTTGATCATTAATATTTCATTGGCTATACTAAATGAGTTAGAATCTCAGGTTTCAAGTCTTGAACTTTCTTTTGTTCCTACTCGGAAATCAAGCTTAGTTGATGTGCTACTTGATTTTAGGTTGTTTTTCCTTAATATTTTGTTGAAATTAATGTTTGGAGGACATCCAGTTTCAGCTTGCTCTCTGACAAAACCTAGTGAATTTACAACAGTGAACCCCCCCCACTGCTTGAAGCTTTTAGCATGCTATGTGACAATAATATTTATGACTACTTTTACAAAAGACATTTGCATACATCATTTAACTTGAATAAAGTACAATTTGTACTTTGTGGCTTAATCACATGAGATCTGTACATACGTTCTGCAGACAAAGGGGGAGGGGATTGTTGTTAAGGACACTAGGGACTATAAGTCAAGTATGCTATGTATGTTAAATGATTCCTTGACATATACTAAATGTGCCCACTTTGATATTAATAAATTGATTTCTAGAGTAGACAGTTTTGTTCATGACCTGTTTATTGAACATGCTATAAGTAAAGAGCTATTTGATTTCTTTAGAGTAGAACATCCTCTTATCCCGACTATTTATGGTCTCCTCAAACTACATAAAAACTCAGTAAACCACCTTTGTGACCAGTTGTGTCTGGGAGAGGTTGGGTCACAGAGCCCCTCTCTATTTTTATTTAAAAACAACAAAGTCCCTTGGTAAATACTGTAGAGACAGTTTTGAAGGATACCAAACACTTTTTGAAAAGATAGGTGAGTGGTCTACAAATACTTCCCTTGGTAACTTTTTATTGGTCACTATGGATATTGTTTCTCTTTTTATGGTAATTCCAAATGTAGTGGGAATTGAATATATTAGATGCTTTCTAAATATGCACTAAGCATATTCTACGCAGAAGGTAAAATTAATATTGTTTTTATTAGATGTTGTTTTATGTAATAATGTATGTTATTTTTCAGGTGATTATTACATTCAGAATGTAGGTGTAGCTATGGGCACCAGTTGTGCAAACAGCTATACTAATTTAGTGCTAACACAATGGGAGAAACAGTATGTTTTTAATGACTGCAACTCTTTTCATCATTTTATTTTATATTATGGACGTTTTGTTGATGACACATTTTTTTTTTATTTGGGCAGGCTGTACTGAAAAGTTAAATCAGTTTTTTGCTTATTTAGATATGACAACTAATTTTCTAAGGTTTACCCATAATTGTTCAAATGATTCTATAGATTTTTGGATGTTTCTGTCTGTATCTGTGGAAATGGTTTTAATATGAAAATTTATAAAAAATCATGCAAGGTTAATAACAAGTTATATGAGAAAAGTATGCACCCCAAAAGGGTTAAAGCAAATGCTATGAAGGGTCAGTTCTTTAAGAACACCCAACTTCATACTAAAGACAGTGAAATGTAATAGGCTTTTGATGTCGTCACCGAAGAGTTTAGAGAGAGAGGATACTGTGACTCTAATATTTTACAGATGCAAAACGATGTGGTTGCCTGTAGACAAGATAGAGCCAGACTATTCTTTGATACCAACAATATGGAATCTGGCAATTATAGAGTCAACTCTGAGAATGGACTCAGGAGGTGTTTCATTTATTACAGTGATGTAGCTCCAGTGTGTGAAATAGTTAAAAAACACTGCTGGTATTCTGTCTGACAATAAGTGCAGCAATGTGCTTGATACTCAACCACATTTTATGTTCAAGAATGCTCCTTCACTTAAGAAACTGATCTGCTATAAACCATTGAATATAAAGAATGATTTGAGTAATAGAATAAGTAAGAAGAAAGGAACTTTTCACTTTAACGAGTGTAATGTTTGTAGATATATTAGTACTGATTGTTTATTTGTGCATCCAATTTCCCATAGTGTTTTTGAGTTTAACTTATTTGCAAATTGTAGCACACAGAATTTAGTATATCTTGCTATCTGTCAAACCTGTAGTTGTTACTATGTGTGAAAAACTAATAGATGCCTTATTGACCGAATCAGAGAACACCTTTACAATATCAACAGGCAAGACATGAAGAATGCTTTAGCAAAGCATGCTTTTAAGGAAGGGGGAGGACACAGTTTTAAATTCATGGTTATTGAGAAGTTACTTGTCAAAGATCGAGGGGGAGATGTTAAAGTTCAGACAGAGAGGTTAGAGACAAAATGGATTCTCATACTTGCTGCACATAAGGAAAAGGGTTAAATGACTTTGTGCCTTTAAAAACTGTGCTTAAATTAAAATTGTTAAAACATTGATTTGGTTATTTAATGTGTATATACCTACTTGTTCTGATGAATTTTAGATCTGAAGAAGCACTACTTACTAATGTGTAAGTGCTCATATTTTGATTTGATTTTATCTATTAAAGTGTTATCTCTTCAGTCAGCTTCTGTGGTTTTAGTGAATACTCGCTGTTTGCCTGAAGTGCTCCTGTCTTGCTTGTTTTAGTCTTGTTTGTTTATTTGTTTATTAAATGTGATAACTGTAATAGAAAAGTGATCTAAATAGATTGTTTTTAGGACCATCCCAGAAACACATTCAGGATTGAAGTAAAGTGAACGTTACATACATGTAAAAATGGTAATATGTAACCCAATGAGAGACTGAGAGTAAGGTTATTAAAAATAATGATATTAATGATAATGTACACGCACTGGTTGTAGAATAACATTGCTATGATTATATAATGTAGCACTGTTATACTTATATTTAATATTTACAGTTATGAAGAAACATTATAATGCTAGTAGTAATATTGTTGCCAAAGTGGAGAAGAGACTGTTGAGAAGGAGTGTAAGAGGTTACAGAGGTGAGATGGGAAGAAGAGAGGATAATGGGAGTGTGAAGATGAAAGGTTAAATGAGAAGAGATTGGTGGGTATTTGAAGTGGACAAACTGAGTTGGAGTGTAGAAAAGGAAGATGTGGGGATTAGACATCCTGCAAAATGGCTGTGTGATGCTGTTGTGATGAGGGGTTGGGAAGGTAAAATCACAAAGTGCAGGGTTTGAGTCTCACGCTTAAAATGGCTCACAAGGGCAGTTAGCTTAGTACTGATCTAAATGTTCATAAAAAAAAATGTTCATAAAACTTGTGTAGTGGGCAAGACTGAGAAAATGTCTTTTTTAAAGTTTGAGACTGAATTTGGTAAAGCTGGGGATGGATTTTAAGTTATTAGGAATTGAATGACATGGCTTTATAGTTAATACTAAGAATGTATGAGCCCTTGAATGGAGTTTGTTCTGAGACTTGAAGGATAGTGATCAATTATTATTGGGACCTAAGGATGTAGGAAGTAATTCTTTTGGGGAGTCTGCTAGCAAGGAAGGAGAAAGAGAAAGGAAGGAGAAGGAGTTAGATTTATGAGTTTGTAGATCACAGAACATAAAGGAATTCTACATCTTATGTGTATTGGACACTAGTTTGATTTTTGGAGGATGTGGCTGTGGTGTTCTCTAGGAATATAAATTACCTGATGGTGTCTGTAATTATTTGAAAGGAGGAGAGATTTTTAGAGGTGTCTGCAATGGGCAGAAGGCCAAATTCAAAACGTTGAAGGAAATTCCTCTGTCAGTGGCTATTCTGTCTAATGGGAAGAGGAACGGTGACATTTTTTGCCCAGACAAGTTGTTTATTAATTTTAGCTCTAGTTGTTTGGGTATGGTATTGAGAGGCAAAAAAAGCACCAGGCCACATGTTTAAGTATTTCAAGAAGGAGACTGTTTCCAGTTTATTTGCGTTTGTGTAATTTGTGGTCCAATTACAGGATTACAGAAAGTTTTTGCATAGTCCCAAGATGCATGGCCTTGATTTTGTGATGTTGAAGATGAGCTTATGTTGGTTAAGTCAGTAAGAGAGTGGGTGTGGACTACATTCTAAAGAGGATTTTGTTTGCTACAGTTTGTGTGTTAAAGTCTCTTGTGCTGACTTTTGTTTTTTTACTGATTTCTTCTTCTTCTGTAATTCCTAATAATTCATTTTCAGATCTGATTCTGGCATCTCTTAAAGTTTTTGGTTTCTGTTGCTCTGATAGAAGAAAGGACATCTTGTTCTGTATAATCAGAATTCAACACCCTTTTGTAGTTTCAATGCTTAGCCCTTTCTCCTGGTTTTGATTATGAAGATCTGTATGTGTGCAGCTGCCTCGGTCTCCCCTACTCAATTGGTATAGCAGGTTTCCACACACATCTATGCATTCTTTTCTCCTTTTTCTTCCACATTTTTCATATTGTTTTAAAACAGACAAATTATTTTCATAGTATTCTTGGTTACTTCAGGGGTTTCAGCCACAGGATGCAACAGTTTTCTTAGATGTGTCTAGATTTCTACAGGTGTAAAGGGATGCTCTTTTCTTTCTCCATGAATGCATATTATGTACATTTTCTGATTAATCATTAATCGTGATTCCATCACAGATGAGGAATCTTTCCATCTGGAAATATCTTTAAGATCCAATTAAGTCATTTTACCATTGACACTTCTTTTAGATGACCTTTATCTAATTCATTGCCTCCTTTGATATGTACAAATCTGAGTGCATCCAGCAAATGGACCCCCCCCCCCAAAAAAAAAAAACAAACAAAAAAAAAAAAAACAATTAAAGGCTTTAAATCCTCTTACACTTAGTAGCCTACTGGCTTCTCTGATATACCTAGCCTCTCATTTTTCCAGCAATGAACAACAACTCCTATTTCTTCTTAAAATGAGTGGCTCAACAAACATCTGTAATAATGACTTAAATTCACCACAGCAAATAAACAAGACCCACTGGAGAGATAGGTTCCTAACTCAATGTATTCCTAGCCTTTGGAATAACAGGTCAATCAAAGTACTATTTTGTCTGTCTTTAAGGTTAGTCTTGATTATTTAGATGGGTAGACATAAAAGTACACTAGGTTTTCATGGATGGCCCTGCTTGGTTTAGGAGTTGAGCTGTGTTAAGTCCTCATAAAGGGTGGTGGGTCTATATTGGTTGCACAAACTTTCAAAAGCTCAAGTGTCATATGGTCGACAACATATGATCGAACTTTTGAAAGCTTGAATGTTTTAAATGAGATCTCCATACAGCGTGGAATGGGAAGATTTCCCTTTTCTGCACTGTAGTGGGATCTTGGAGTTGGTATATTTAAAGGAGGGTGTGGGGGGTGCAGGGGTGTTTGCCCTCCTGCTTAAAACTTTCAGGTAGGTTATTTGTTTTGTTTATTTTATTTTTTTTTGGATGTTCGAACTTTTAAAAGTTTGATCATATGGTGTTGACCATATGACACTCGAACTTCTAAACGTTCGAGCATCCAATATAGACCCAGGGTAGCAAGGGCTTTTATGTATGTCTACTTAAAGGTGGATTAAGCTAGTCAACTTATAGTAAAAGTAATCACTTAACCAGTATGGTTCCTGTGTTCCTATGTTACTAATGATATGCTTTCTTACTAGGAAAAGCTTAACAAGGGAAATCTTGCTTCCAGAATTTAGCAGGGCTTGCAGTCCCCTTCCTTCTAAAAGTGCAATACATTTTACACACTTGGTTGTAACACAGTGTCACACAGCAGGCAGGCTAGCTGTAGTTCTATTCCACTTTGTGTACTGCATGCTTTGCATTTCTCTCAGAAGTGCTATCTTCAGTGTTAGATGCACATAACAGTGATGTGACCTCTCCACATTTGTAACAAATTAACCCATTACTTCATGCTTTTTGTTTCTCTAAAGATGTTACATTCCTTATTACAAGTTTAATCTTAGAAACAGACAATTCTTCTCCTTTTTCTTCTCCTCCCTTCTTTTTCCTTTGGCAAAGATCATGGAGAAATGCATCCATAGGCAATTACTTGACCACTTAACCCAAAATAACTTACTTTCCAGCTGTCAACATGGTTTTAGACCTTCACACAGCACTAACACTGCCCTCCTTTCCTTTACTGATTGCATTAACAAAAAACGCAACCTTAATAATCTTTCCTCTGCACTATTTATTGACCTATCTAAAGCATTTGACATGGTAAATCACCAGATTCTCATCAACATACTCAAATCCCTGTCATTAGATGTACCTTCCATAAAATGGTTCCAGTCCTACCTAGATAAAAGACAACAGGCTGTACTATGGCACAAGACTCTATCTCCCCTCCTGTCCATTACCCTTGGTGTCCCTCAAGGGTCCATCCTGGGACTTCTCCTTTTCTCCATATTTATTAATGACCTTCATCTAGCCATCCCCCAAGCCACATGCATACAATATGCTGATGACTCCACACTGATATGCTCAGCCACATCCACCCCTGAACTTCAATCTCTTACCCAGAAGGTATTTAACACAGTTGAACAATGGCTCACACAGTGTTGCCTTCTCCTGAACCCCCCAAAAAACTAAACTCCTCCTCTTCAATCCTACCCACAAGTCCTCTCCTTTTGATTTCTCAGTTATATTGACCAATGTTACCATTATATCACCAGACCCAACCACCAAACTACCGGGTATCACCATTGACAACAATTTGAACTTTGACATCTATATCAACAATACTATAAAAACTGTCAGCAAAAAACGTGGCTATCTCTATAGGATTAAACCCTTCCTTTCACCAACAGCCAAAACAACTATAGCTCACACTCATCTAATCTCCACACTCCTCTATGCCTCGCCCACTTTTACTAAGCTATCTAAAAATAACCTCAGCAAATTGGAAATGTCCTACAATAACATTGCCAGATTTGCTACAGGCAACCCATTTAGAACCCACCATTGTATTAATATAAAGCAGCTAGGATGGCTTGAACTACAAAACCTGATTAAATTCCATCAACTAACCATTGCCCATAACAGCCTTTATAAACCTATCAATACTCCTATTCTATCTACCCTCATCACCCCCTATAAAAATCTGATGTCCTTACGGTCATCACTCAAGCTTCTTGTACACACCTCTAAACCTAACAACAAAGCTGAGGACTCTCTCTTCTCCAGTGCTGTTGGAAAATCCTGGAATCTTCTCCCCAGTGACCTTTCCTTACTTCCCTCTTTATCACTCTTCAAAAACAGACTGAAACGTTTCCTCAGAACACACTGGTTATGCCCCTGTACTAAACCTGACTAGTCATCTATCACTTCAGACTTGGCTCTTCCTACCCCATACTACTCATGAACTGTTATACCTTCCTTATTGACTATAAATATCATCTCCCTCTAATTTACACTATTTTCAACCTCTGTGGATACCTGTTATTGAGAGAATTCTGTATTAAATATAATTAACCTGCCTTATTTTTTTATTTATTTTTTCTTTATTATGTATTGTACCTGTATGTTGTATTGTACTTGCTTTTTGCACTGTTATGATTTTTGTCCTTGCTGAATATTCTGTGTTAACCTGTAATATGTATTGTATATATGATTATTGCTGTTATTTGTTATTTGTTGTTTTATAATTTTCTGTCTTGGAGCTTATCTCCCCGGGCTTCTACTGAAAATGGACATATATCCAGTTAGATTAGCCCGGTCAACAAATGTAAAATAAAAAATAAAATAAATAAATAAATTCATTGCTTGAGCTTGTTTGCTCAAAGCTGCAGTGAGTTAGGCCTTCTGCTTTTGCTCTACTGTTTTCCAAATACCTGGTGAGAGACTACAAAAGATAAGTGCTTATTTTCAACGGTTTTCTACACTTTCTATTAACTAAAACAATATTTGCTGCACATCTGTTTGTTTAAACTGTGCAACTGTATTTTACCACATTTTTGAATTGTCTGCTAATTTAATTTCTCTTACAACTGCGATTACTCTTAATCTGCTTGTTTTGTTTATTTTACTTGTTGGCTGCACTTGAAAAAAACTATCATAGACTAGGTTCAGGTTTTTGCTGAATCTAGTACTGTTTGTGACCTTTGGAGCTTGTAAAAAAGTTAACGTTTTGTCTGGGGAGGCCCCCTGTGTCCTCTTGAGAGGAAGGTACAGTTTGGACTGATCTAGCTAGAGTTACTGTTGCAGGACTCTCTTTAGGGTGTTTTGATTGGATAATTTGAACTTTGGCTCTTTCCTGTTTTTCTGCTTTAATATGCCTCTGTTTGAACAAGTTTGTGCTTTTCTGCTCAAACCTGCAGTGAGTTAGGCCTTCGGCCCTTACTTCCCTATTTTTCAAATACATGATGACTGACTACAAAAGATAAGTTCTTATTTTCAACTGTTTTCTGCACTTTCTGATTAATTGAAATGATATTTGCTGCATATCTGTTTGCTTAAACTGTGCAACTGTATTTTATTGCATTTTAGATTATCTGCTAATTAAAATTCATCTTACAATTGTATTTACTGTTCATCTACTTATTTTGTTCATTTTACTGGTTTGCTACACTTGAAAAACGCTAGCATAAACTAGGTTCAGGTTTTTGCTGAATCTAGTACTGTTTGTGACCTTTGGAGCCTGTAAAACAGTTATTCTTTTGTGTAGAGCCTTGTGGAGGGAGGAAGGTACAGTTTGGACTGATCTACTAGAGTTACTGTTGCAGGGCTCTGTTTAGGGTGGTTTGATTGGATAATTTGAACTTTGTCTGTTTCCTGTTTTTCTCTTTTAATAAGCCCCTGATTGAACTGATTTGTGCTTATTTGAGCCTGTTTGTGCATTACTCAGTATGGATTGCCAGTTACAGATGGCTGCTCTCTAGCCTTATAAATATTACCTAAACTAGAGCTCTTTGCACCTAAACCTACTAATAACTGTCCCTGCTATATTTATTTTTATTTATTTTACATTTGTTAACCGGGAAAGTCCGACTGGACACAGGTCCATTTTCAGTGGAGGCCCAGGGAGATATAGAATACAAAGTTATCACACAGAACTTTCATCCTACATGGGCTCCAACAAAAATAAATGTATTCCCTCTTCAACTGTTATAGCCAGACCAAGATTATTCCTAGGACCATGAACTATCAGTTTCCCCTCCTTTTCTCCTACCAGCCTGGTTGATGTGAGTCTACTGTGGCAATGTAGCAAATGAGTCATGTACACTAACAACCCCTACTTCTAAATCATTCCTGTACCATTTGTGAGAGATCTACCTATATATTGAATCTGGAATCACAATTGTAGCACACAATATATAGCAATGCAGTGTGGGTTGTCAGCCCACCTACGACAACTCCTACTCATGACACACAGCATACACATAGACCAACATATGCGGAGGTACTCACAAAAAATCTACCTAAACACCAAAGACCTCCAAAAGACATACATATTAAACCAACCATAACACGCGAAACACACAATACACATAATGACACAAGCACAAGTGCCTCACCGTCAAAGCCCATAAGAAAATGCACATCCACTCCAAATATTTTAGTCATAGGAGACTCTATAGTGAGACACACAGTCATCCCCCACACTAGGCTGAACAAGACGAAAGTCATGGTCAGCTGTCTTTCTGCTGCCAGGATTTGTCATATCACACAGGCACTCAAGTCTCTCAGCAACAAGTACTGTTATGATTCAGTCATAGTACATGTTGGTGTGAATGATTTAAGACGTACCTCCCTGGACTACATGAGGAGAGACATGATTGAGCTCTCTGATTATATGTGACAGGCAGGTATGTCCCTATCTTTGAGCAGCATATTACCCTCACCAGGATGATACCACTATATAAACAGAAAATCATTTACTTCAATAATTGGCTTAGTGTTTGGTGTCATTCTAAGCGGATCCAGTTTCTGTTAGCCTAGGAAGACATGATTAATAGACCTTGGTGGTTTGCCAGAGATGGCCTTTACCTGTCACCCCTGGGGTTTTGGCTACTGGCAAAGGCTCTTGCCACCACCATAGTGCCTTGTTTAGGCAATGTCACAAGGCCAGAATTCCTGATGTAAAGATTTCATAAAAAAACAACCTCAGAGTTATACTGCTAAATGTTAGGAGTCTTAACATGAAACTACACTCACTGGAAGCAGTTCTCACTTTTGAAGATGCTGACATCTGTGGAGTCATGAAGACCTGGTTCAAGGCAGTGGAGAGCACTCCAGCCATACTGGGTTACACCTCCTACCACACATTTAGACCATGAAAGGAAGGCATGAAAACTAAAGGAGTAAATGTACCAATATTCATTAAAAATAAATACACCTTCAGATTGGTTAAAGTGTATGATTCCCTGGAGACATTTCAGATGCAACTAACTGTTGGTAGGATACATACTCAAGTCATTGCCAGCTACAGGACACCCACCATAAATCAAGATACCCACTCTGCCTACTTAGATCTACTGGAATCCATCAAACTACATCTGAACACCCTGGTTCTGGGTGATTTTAGTTACCCATCCATTGACTGTATAAATTACTCATGCTCAAACTCACTTGCCTGAAGGTTCCTTGAGTTCATTAACTCCAATGCCCTGGACCAGTTGTTGGACACCCCAACTAGGGGTGCCAACATCTTGGATCTGGTGCTTACTAATATGGGGACCACAGTAACACCCCCACTGTGAGGTCTTCCCTTGACAGATCTGACCGGAAATCTGTCTCTTTCAAAGTAACTATCACACTGGACCCCCCCCCCAGCAACAACTAAACTAAAAAACTTCTCCAAAGCAGATTATATCCTTCTAAGGGATATTACAAATAGCTTCACTGCACTTACCCACTCAACTATGCCGAGTCCTAAACCAATGATTTTTACAAACACCAGTATAATTGCATCAATGTGGCTGTACCAGAGAAGACCCAAATAAGCTCCTCAAGGAAACCTGCCTGGTGGACAACTGCCATTAACAGGCTTTACAATAACAGGAAAAAATAGTTGTCCAAAAGTAAAATGGAGCATGCCCTAAACTGGAAGCACTCCCTCCCCAGCTTAAACAAGCCAATAAGACTTCTACTGAGGTCCTCCAAAGCAAACACTGAATCCAAATTAGTGTCGTCAACTAAGGACAACCAGAAGGCATTCTTTAGTTGCATCCATAGCCTAAAAGGTAAGACCCAGATTTGTGCCAAACTGGTAATTAATGATACTATATACTCTGAGCCTGTGGACATAACAAACTTGTTAGCTGACAGGTTCTTTGAAAACATCACTCCCTGTCCCCACCACACATACCCCATGACATTTCTTTCACCTGTCCCTCACCTTGTATCTCTAGACAACAGGTCATAAATGCCCTCTCTAAGGCCAAAAAAACAGCATCTGTAGGACCTGATAACATCCCAGGCTGCATCCTACATGGGCTCCAATAAAAATTAGCAACACCATTGGGTACTCTTTTCAATCATAGTCTAAGCACAGGCTTTGTCTCAGCTGAATGGAAAACAGGCACTGTTATCCACTTGCACATGGGTAGTGCTTCCCCTGACCCCTGGAACTATAGACCTATTACCCTGACTAGCCTTATCTGCAAGGCCATGGAGCAAATCATCATGGACTTTATCAATAAAAATATAGGTAATCTCCAAACACTTGATCCTAGTCAGTTTGGATTTGTCAAAGGGAGATCATGCCTATTAAACCTGGTGAACTTCTTTGAGACAGTCACCAGAGCCCTGGATCTGTGTGTGTGTGTGTGTGTGGGGGGGGGGGGGGATCTGTGCATACAGCCTACCGGGACATGGCCAAGGCTTTTGACACTGTTCCTTACTCAAGCATTATTTACAAACTCATGCAGCTCGGTATCAACCCTTATATCGTTAAGTGGGTTGCTAACTGGCTCACCAAGAGAACCTATACAATGAAAATAGGGGAATCCACCTCTAACAGCAGATCTATAACCAGTTGTGTTCCACAGGGATCAGTCCTGGGACATCTACTGTTGTGAATCCATTTCTCCAAAGTACAAGCTAAAACTAAAGGTCTATGGCTGACAAACTTTGCTGATGACTGCAAACTGTGAGCAGTCATAGAATCCCCAAATGCTGTCAACCTCCTACAACAGGGTCTTATGCAAACAAATTATTGGTGCCAAAGTCACTGGCTTAAACTCAATGCAAAAAAATGTATTATCATCCCTTTCAGTAAGAGTGATGTTCCTGTTAACTACCACATCAATGGAAACACCCTAAGCATACACTCTCTTGTGAGAGACCTGGGCACACAGGTTCACAGTAACCATACCTCTGACCACCATGTCTCCACAGTGGTAAGAAGGGCATTCTGTATTGCTCAAATCATACGTAAGTGAATTACCTCCAGAAAAAAAGAAGTTATAACTTTCCTGTACTCTTCTTTCATCAGGCCAATAACTGAGTACAATGTCCCTTTTTGGTATGCACCTTTCCAAGCACCTGCAGCAGTTGGAGAGTCCACAAAAGTTTCTCACAAGGAGAATTCAAGATATTCAGCATCTGTCGTATGTGGATTGGCTGAAATCACTGTAACTTTACTCTGCTTCATACAGACTACTCAGAGGTGATCTCTGCCTTGCGTATAAGGGAATCTCTAACTCTGCTTTACTGGAAATGCTGCATGTCCATAAGTTCAAAGTCTCAGGGATTACTCCCTCTAAAGACCTTAACCTGGTATGTGACATTGACAGAACCTGCTGCAGTGACAGGTTTGTTTCCCAGAGGTTAACACACCTGTGGAACAAACTCCCAATTCATGTCAAGCAGAGCACCTCTTTGGCTCTCTTCAAGCATAATCTGGACGATTGGATGGGTAACCGTAAATTCACCTGGAAGTTCCACCTGTGTCTCTCTTGTACAGAGGCAGTAGGTGCTGATTATTGAAACAAGATCAGAACTTGACTAGGCTTGTAAGGGGAACCAATAAACCACAACAAGAAATGTGGCAAAGGCAGAGATAAAAATACTAATAAACAAAAGTTCGCACTGCCTTTTAATCACACCATGACTATCCATCACAGAGCCAGACCACAAACTTGGAACCAAATGTTTTATTAAAACCAGTTGAGCACTTTTGTTCAAAACAAGAACTTCATCAGAACTGAGATAGACAAGCATTTCTTTCATTTTATATTGTTGGCAATAAAATTAAACCAATTAGAAATCATACAACTGAATGCAGTAACAGTAGGTATAAATTTTCTGTATTGGAACATGTGCTAAAAAACCTCAGAGGTGGTCAGCGGGAGGATCTACTTGAGTACTAGGAACTGTATTGGCAGTTATTTTTACAAGCCAACTGAAGTCCTGGTTTAAATGACATTTTTTCTATAGTCTCTGTTTTAAAATTGAGATCTGCAAAACTGGTAAGTATGATCCTTTAATTAACAATGCAATTTGTCTCAAAGGGTCATTTATATGCATTTTCAACTTGTAAATAATGTGGATGTTATATTCATGGTGCAAACACACTACATAATTACATATCTTATGAGTTCTTTTGGATAAATTAAGTTTTACATGTTAAGAGTTTAAACAAGATTAGACATATATATATATATATATATATGTATATATATATATATATATATATATATATATATATATATGTGCGTGTGTGTGTGTGTATATATATATATATATATATATATATATATATATCTATATATATATATATATATATATCTATCTATATATATATATATATATATATATATATATATATATATATCATTAAGTCATGCATCAATGCACTTACTGGCTTACCTCTGTTAGAAGTCCAGATATGAAATGTTGTTGCTTTTACATCATAGGGTTATACAAGACTTGACAAAAAATGTTTTCTTAAATTTATCATAACCCATGCAATCAATGTCATCCACGTTCAGTTATGTTTTCAATGCATGTCCTGGGATGGCAGGATTCCTGTCCAGTCTGCCAGATCCAGTTCTCTGAGGTGGCATAGCTCTCAAATGTCACTAAATAGGATTCCAAGAAATCTTTCCTGGTTAGTTTCATCAGACGTGGCACAGTATTTGGGTTGGAAAATATGTTTACTAGCATTATTAGCTTTTGTTGAAACTGATTCTGTTCATTCTCCACCTCTGATTTCATGGATTTCCTCAATAATTGCTCTGTGGTATTGGACACAAAGTAACCTCACCAAGAACACAACATTAACAGTTCTATATGGAATTCGTAGCCAAAATATTGTTTGCATTTGGCTGTAGAGTCACTGGAAGGAACTAAATATTGACAAGCCTCTGCCAACTACCCTCATTCTCTACCAATGTAAGTTCCAAAAAGACACTGGAAGTAGGACACAGTTGGTCAAGCAGAGTTACATCACTAGGTGTGAGAATATATCTTGTCAAATGGTTAAAGGCTTATCGTGCATGCATATCTGAACTGCTTCTTACTGAAGTTGGTGCGCCTTGTTTGCTGTGGCATAGACTGGATTTGGGCCTGCTGGATCTAGCTTTGTTTGTGTAACTTGAGCACTAATCCAGGCATTCTCTAAAGTATTCAGTTGTATTTATTACTACTTGGTAGTAACTTGATTAAAGTGTAGCTATCATTCTAAGTCTTTTGGATTAAGCACTTGGGCTTCAGACCAGTTGTTTTACATTAGGAAGGTTTGTGGCATGCACTGTGGTGGCAGGACAGGTAGCTTTCATCCTTCTAAGTTGGGAACTGCTGATTGAGAGCCCAGTGTCTGTTATTCTTAAAGTGTATTAGTTCTGGTTTAAACACTTGGGCTTCAAGCCAGTTATTTTACATTAAGAAGGTTCGTGGACTGCACTCTTGTGGGAGAAGAGGCTGGACTCTGCCCTTCTGAGCTGGGAATTTCTGGTTAAAGGTTTATAGTGCCTGAATATTTGAACTGTATCTTACTGAAATTGGTACACCTTGTTTGCTGTAGCATAGACTAGATCCAGGCCTGCTGAATCTAGCTTTGTTTATATGTTTGTTATTTGTTTGCATGTTATTTCCCTGGAACGCTAATTCCACCTAATAAGCGGCTTCTCAGAGCTTCTGTCGATCACTAGTGATATCTGCATTGCTTACTGTACTTATTTCCTTGTTTCACTTGAAAGAAAGTTACTGTTTGTCGTTTTTGCATTTAAGTTACCTGTAACACACTGCACTTAAGTTACCTGGCACTTGCTCACTAAAGCAATTATGTAAGTCAGCACTAAAAATTAAAAGCACTACACCCTCACTCCCCACTGGCCCTTGTTTTCAATTATAAAGGAATTCCCAATATTATTCTAGCATGTCCAAAGGTCAGTTGTCAATCTCCTCTCCGGTCCAGCTGGTGAATCTGGGAATCTTGAGGCAATGTTAGAACTGCCTCATGTACACAGACAACCTTCTCCTCCTCCCAACAAATTCCAACACATGTGAGAGATGCAACCATATAGCCAAACTGGAGGCTAAGCTCTCTCAACTCAGTACTGGCATAACCAGTCAGGAGGAGAAGGAAACCACACTCACTACAATTCCAGTCTCACATAGACCTACCAAGACAGCAAACCAAACACATAATCACACAAAAACATACTCGGAGGCTCTAAATAAAGATCTACCTAAGCAGCAGATCCAAAGCAGACACCCAAGCAACCGCTACCCCAAAACAAAACACGTGCAACACATATCTCACAAGGCCAGTGTGCCAAACAGTCACAGCCCTTAAGACTAAACAACACACCTGATACACTTGTAATAGGTGACTCTATAGTCAGGCACACTGACGTACCACTCACCAGGCTGAACAAGGAGAGGGTCATGGTGAGCAGCCTGTCGGGCGCTAGGATCCGCCACATAACACAAGCACTCAGGTCACTCCAAGGCAAGTACAAATATGACTCAGTCATTGTCCATGCTGGTGTGAATGACCTGAGACGTACCTCCCTGGACTACATGAAAAGAGACATAGAGGAGCTCTCTGAGCATGTAGCCCAGGCCGGTATGACCCTGACCTTGAGTAGCATCTTACCCTCACCAAGAATGATGCCACAATATGAAGACAAGATGATCAATTTCAACAACTGGCTTAAGTACTGGTGTCATTCAAAGGGGATCCAATGCCTGTCAGCTTGGGATGATATGCTCGACAAGCCACGATGCTTTGCTAGGGACAGCTTGCACCTGTCACCCCTGGGCTTTCGGATATTGGCAAAGGCTCTTGCTACCCCCATAGTGCCTTTTTTAGGCAAGGCTCAAAAGACAAACCCACCTCCATAGGTATCACAAGGGATAAGAAACTAAGAGTAATGCTACTCAATGCCAGAAGTCTAAACCTCAAGATGCACGCACTCAAAACTCTCCTTAGCATGGAGAACATTGACATCTGTGCAGTAACAGAAACCTGGTTCAGGGCTCCCGAGAGCACCCCAACACTACCAGGTTATACCTCATACCATGCTTTTCGGCCCCAAAACTTGGACTGAACCACAAAAGGAGGGGGAGTATCGATATTCATCAAAGATACCAACACCTCCAGGTTGGTGGCAAAGCACGAAGCATCAGAGACTATCCATGTGCAGCTAACAGTGGGTAAAACTGCCTTCCAGTTTATAGCCTGCTACAGACCAACCTCCCAAACCCAGGAACCCCACTTGGCCTTCCTGAGAACACTGGAAAATATGAAGGTCTCTCCAAACACCATTATATTGGGCAACTTCAACTACCCAAACATAGACTGGGAGCATTACTCTAGCTCCAACACCCTAGTCCAAAGGTTTCTAGAATTTATAAACTCAAATGCTATGGAACAACTTGTTACCACTCCCACAAGAGGGGAAAACATACTGGACCTGATCATCACCAACATGGGGACTCTGTGCTCCAGACCAGAAGTGTATCCCTCACTGGTAAGATCAGACCATAAACTAATCTCACTGAATATTCACATCCCGACCCCACCCCCTGCCCAGAAAACCACAGTGAAAAACTTCTCTAAAGCAAATTTCACACTCCTCAAAACCGAGGTGGAATCCTTCAAAGCCCCCGGGCCTGTGGAAAATACGGCCCAGACCGCAGAATCCTTTATAAACGCATTCTATGAACAGCTTCAGGAATGCATGGATCATGCGATCCCAAATAAAACCAAGACCCAATCCTCCAAAGGCAGACGTCCAGTCTGGTGGACCCCAGCCATAAACAAACTATACAATAGAAGGAGGAAGCTACTAAATGATAGAGCAAAATCCCAAAAAGGGAAGGCATCACTGATCAGTATTAGCAAAAATCTATGGGCACTCATAAAATTGTCTAAGGCCAGCTTCGAGAGAAAAATTGCACAGGACCCTAAGGATAATCACAAGGCTTTCTTTAGTTATGTTAGGAACCTGGGTGGTAATTCCCAGATATGCTCAGAATTAGTCCAAAATGACAAAAAATACACTGAACCCACAGACATTGCCAACATCCTAGCTGACAGGTTCAGCGCAAACTCCCCCCCCCCCACCAAAAGGGCAAATATCTATCTCAGCAGAGTGCTGCCCCCCTGACATCTCAGATGCTCAGGTAAGAGCTGCCCTCTCCAAAGCAAAAAACACAGCATCAATGGGACCAGACGGTGTCCCGGGCTGCGTCCTACATGAACTCCAAGAAGAGCTAAACCCAAACATAAAACTACTGTTCAATCTCAGCCTTACTACAGGATATGTGCCCAAAGAGTGGCGTACAGCAACAGTGGTCCCTCTCCATAAAGGTGGTGCCTCAACGGATCCTGGAAACTATCGCCCCATAAGCCTGACTAGCTTGGTCTGCAAAGCTTTGGAAAGGATCATCATGGACCTCATAAATAAAGATATTGGGGACCTACAGACACTGGATCCTACCCAGTTTGGCTTTGTTAAGGGCAGATCCTGCCTCTTAAACCTGGTTGATTTCTTTGAAACAGTTACCAAGGCCATTGACGAGGGGAAGGTGGTCCACACAGCCTACCTGGACCTCACAAAAGCCTTCGATACAATATCCCACTCGGGCATTATAGATAAGCTCACCAGCTTAAATATAAACCCCTATGTCACTAGATGGATTGCAAACTGGCTCAAGGACAGAACCTACATGGTTAGAATTGCTGGAGCCATGTCAGACTCCAAACCAGTTACAAGTGGTGTCCCACAAGGCTCAGTCCTGGGACCTCTCTTGTTCGGTATATATTTCTCGGAGGTACAGGCCAACATGGAAGGACTGTGGCTGACCAAGTTCGCAGATGACTGCAAACTGGGCGCCATAATCGACTCTCCAGCCGACACAAGCATCCTCCAAAAGGGCCTCATAGAAACAGACAACTGGTGCCAGAGCCATGGCCTCAAGCTAAATGCCAAAAAGTGTATAGTCATCCCCTTTGGCAAAACCAAAGTGCCCACAAATTACCACATAGGTGGTAATCCATTAAGTACAGAAGAAGTAATTAGGGACCTGGGGACCCAAGTTGATAGCAATCTCTCATTTGACAACCACGTGGCCAAAGTGGTTAGAAAAACATTTTATATAGCCCACCTAATCATGAAGGGATTCACATCTAGATCAGGGGAGGTCATCGTGCCTCTTTGCTCATCCCTCATCAGGCCCATAATTAAGTACAATGCCCCTTTTGGGATGTACCTTACTAGACACCTGCAGCAACTGGAAAGACCCCAAAAGTACCTCACCAAGAGGATCAAAGGGCTCAAACAGATGCCATATGCTGCCCGGTTAAAGAAACTCCAGCTCTACTCAGTGGCATACCGCCTGTTCAGAGGCGATCTGTGCTTGACGTATAAAGCCATGTCCAACCCGGAATTAATGGACATGCTGCACCTCAGAAAATGCAAATCCCATCGAGCTACGCGCTCAAGAGACTTGAACCTCAGCACTGAAATAAATAGGACATGCTGGAGGTACCGATTCATAACCCAGAGGCTCCCTTCACTCTGGAATAAAATCCCAGTCCAGGTTAGGCAGAGTCCTTCATTGACTCTCTTCAAGAGGAATCTTGATGAGTGGATGGGAGATCGTAGGTTTACCCCGGGTATCACTTCTGTGTCACTGTTAGACAGAGGCACAGTATACTAACCTCGAAAAAGGGCATAGCAAAATTAATTTAAAATGGGTGGCGAAAGCCAAACACATTCTGGCTAGGCTTATAAATGCCCTAGGGCAGATAGCCTAGTATGAACCTATGAACCTATGAGGGTAGGAATGTCTGAAAGATGTAACAATAATATAATCATGCATGGGTGAGTTAAGATAATGATGCAGAAACTGAGGTAAGTTACAGGAGGAAATGAATGAAATTGTATTATGATATTATGAGATATTTTTATGAATTCTTGGAAAGGATTTAAAGAGAATATCCTCAAAGCTATTGATATGAAAAAGACATAAACAAGAACAATGACAAAATTCTTGTGGACGGTGTTATTAAGGAAGAAGTTAGTAAAGAATTATATGAAAATATTGAAAAATGGAAGAGAGAAAAGAAATAAATAAATTATGCAGTATGATACCTGTATGTATGTTTAATGGTATATAATATGGTAGGGAATTTCAGAAAAAAAAGGCAAATACCAAATTCGAAAGAGTTAGAACAAGTAAATTATAATATGATTACATCTAGATTTTATGGAACAAAAGATAGAATAAAATATTTGGGACAAGTAATGGTGACCTGTAGTTTGGAAGTTCGGAATGGAAGATGATAAGAGATTTTATATGATGTAATGAAGAGACAAGAAGATACTTTATACAAGGAATATTTACTTTATGACATCTGTATGCGTTCAGCAGTAGTGGTTAAAACGTATAAATGTCAACATCTGTGTTGTCGACATAGTGCAAAAAACAATGTTTTTCTCTTTTGTTTAACTTTTAGTTTGCACACAGAGGAGATTTTTTTTCTCAAACATGCATAGTACCCTGTTGATGTTTGCAGTATTGACCTTTTGTGGTCAACCTCATTGATGTTGATGTTTGGGTGTTTTGATCGTAGTAAGCACACCTCTCTCTCTGTGTCAATAGTTTATATATATATATAGAATGGTGGTATGTAGAATGACGTTGGTGATCAAGAAGAGGAGGAGGAGTGTGAAAGCTGTGCCAAGGATTAAATGGTTGAAGTTAAAAAAGGGTGATTGTGAAGTGGAGTTTAGGGAAGAGTTAAGACAGGCACTGGGAGGCAGTGGAGAGTTACCAAATAGCTGGGTAACTACAGCAGAACTAGTAAGGGTGACTGCTAGAAAGGTGCTTGGTGTGACATCTGGACAGAGGAAGGAGGACAAGGAGACCTAGTGGTGGAATGAGGAAGTACAGGAGAGTATACAGAGGAAGAGACTGGCAAAGAAGAAGTGGGATTGTCAAAGAGATGAAGAAAGTAGACATGAGTATAAGGAGATGAGGTGCATGGCAAAGAGAGAGGTGGCGAAAGCTAAGGATAAGGCATATGGAGAGTTGTATGAGAGATTGGACACTAACGAGGGAGAAAAGGGCCTGTACTGATTAGCTAGATAGAGGGACAGAGCTGGGAAAGATGTGCAGCAAGTAAGGGTGATAAAGGATAGTGAGGGAAAGGTACTCACAAGAGAGGAGAGTGTGTTGAGTAGATGGAAAGAGTATTTTGAGAGGCTGATGAATGAAGAGAATGCGAGAGAGAGAAGGTTGGATGATGTGGGGATAGTGAATCAGGAAGTGAAACAGATTAGCAAGGAGGAAGTAAGGGCAGCTATGAAGAGGATGAAGAATGGAAAGGCTGTTGGCCCAGATGACATACCAATGGAAGCATGGAGGTGCTTAGGAGAAATGGCAGTGGAATTTCTAACTAGATTGTTTAATGAAATTTTGAAAGTCAGAGGATGCCTGAGGAGTGGAGAAAAAGTGTTTTGGTACCTATCTTTAAGAATAAGGGTGATGTGCAGAGCTGCAGTAACTACAGAGGGATAAAACTGATTAGTCACAGCTTGAAGTTATGAGAAAGAGTAGTGGAAGCAAGGTGAAGAAGGGAGGTGATGATTAGTGATCATCAATATGGTTTTATGCCAGGAAAGAGCACTACAGATGCAATGTTTGCTCTGAGAGTGTTGTTGGAGAAATACAGAGAAGGTCAGAAGGAGTTGCATTGTGTCTTTGTAGACTTGGAGAAAGCATATGACAGGGTGCCTAGAGAAGAGTTGTGGTATTGTATGAGGAAGTCGGGAGTGGCAGAGAAGTATGCAAGAGTGGTACAGGATATGTACGAGGGTAGTGTGACAGTGGTGAGGACTGCAGTGGGAGTGACAGATCCGTTTAAGGTGGAAGTGGGATTACATCAAGGATCAGCTCTGAGTCCTCTTATTTGCAGTGGTGATGGACAGGTTGACAGATAAGATCAGACAGGAGGCCCCGTGGACTATGATGTTTGCAGATGACATTGTGATCTGTAGTGAGAGTAGGAATCGGGTTGAGGAGACTCTGGAGATGTGGAGATATGCTCTAGAGAGCAGAGGAATGAAGGTCAGCAGGGCTAAGACAGAATATATGTGTGTAAATGAGAGGGAGGGTAGAGGAATGGTGAGGATGCAGGGAGTAGAGTTGGTAAAGGTGGACGAGTTTAAGTACTTGGGATCAACAGTTCAGAGTAATGGTGATTGTGGAAGAGAGGTGAAGAAGAGAGTACAGACAAGGTAGAATGGATGGAGAAGAGTGTCAGGAGTGATTTGTGACAGACGGGTACCAGTAAGTGTGAAAGGGAAGGTCTACAAGAGGGTAGTGAGACCAGCTATGTTATATGGGTTGGAGACAGTGGCATTGACAAAAAGGCAGGAGTCAGAGCTGGATGTGGCTGAGTTAAAGATGTTAAGATTTGCACTCGGTGTGACTAGGATGGATAGGATTAGGAATCAGTATATTAGAGGGTCAGCTCATGTTGGACAGTTTGGAGACAAAGCAAGAGAAACGAGATTGCGTTGGTTTGGACATGTGCTGAGGAGGGATGATGGGTATATTGGGAAAAAGATGCTAAGGATGGAGCTGCCAGGTAAGAGGAATAGAGGAAGGCCTAAGATAAGGTTTATGGACGTGGTGAGAGAGGACATGCAGGCGGTTGGTGTGACAGAGCAAGATGCAGAGGATAGGAAGAAATGGAAAGAGATGATCCGCTGTGGTGACCCCTAACGGGAAAAGCTGAAAGAGAATGATGATATATACATACATATATATATATATATATATATATATATATATATATATATATATATATATATATATATATATATATATGTGTGTGTGTGTGTGTGTGTGTGTATTTACATATCTGTGTACACATCATAACTCTCAACCTCTTAGAGCCAGAAATCTGGAAAAAGCCGTAAATAAAAGTGGGACAAATGCCCAAAAATAGGGACAATGTTTAACTATTACTCTTACACACTTAAAAATTTAAGAGAATAATAGGTTTTGCATTAGCATGAATTTTCTGAAGGGTATGAAGTCTAAAGCTCAAATGTCTTTCACTACTTTCTTACTTCAGTCTTTAATGATTTGCCACTAACTTGCCACAAAAACACAATTTTATGAAAAATGGACCAAAAATATGAGGCAAAAATCTAGACATTCTGTGAAAAGTTGAGAGGTATGATACATATTTAGATGTATAATGTTTCTGTGTGTGTATAGTTTTATATAGTTGTTTGCATATATTTACATATAAACAAATAAGTGTCTATATGCACAGTGTGTCGGAGTGTGTGTTCATATGTGTATATGTGTACGTGTGTGTGTGTGTGTGTGTGTGTGTGTGTGTGTGTGTGTGTGTGTGTGTGTGTGTGCGCATGTGTATTTCTTTATATATGTATATATACACATATATATATAGATATATTTACATATCTATATCTTTATATCTGTACAAATACAAAATCCATTTTCTTTCTCACTTGTCAAGGACTTTTTTATGTCATATTGATTACCCCTTCTAAACCTAATTATGTCAATATTAATACATTTAAACTGTGCTTGCTGATAAATGCTGAAATGTTTAAACAGGGAGCTTTGTTCTTTACATCTTGTTATTGAGGTGTAACAATATTCATTGGTGCCATTGGCTACTGGTTTGCACTACATGAAAGGTACCACACACACATATTGCTAAGTAAGTCGTATATCAAGTGGAGCAAGTAATAAGATGTCTAATATCATATGTGCTTGAACCAATTGTGCTAAATTTTTTAGTTTTATATACCCCTCTACAACAGCTACTGTGACCTGTAAATTAATAGTTTCAACATCTCAAACCTTTCTGTTTAAATTAACCATAAGGTTAGCATCATTTATCACAGATTGTGCAGCATTTCTTGCCACTGCATCTCCGTCACTCTCAGAACTTGCTTATTCTCTATGTTTGTGGACCTGTTTTGGACCCAGAGGGACATTGCTCTGGTCCATATCCCTTTTGGCCAAAGGGGGGCACTTGGTAGAGTCAGTATCCATATTAGATAACAAAAAAGAATCTGATGCGTCTAAGCTCATCAAAATGGACTGAGTAGGGGTTCTTTTTCTCTTCACCCTCTTGTTAGTGCTAGGGCTGATGAGAATGTTGCAGAACATCACAGACTATTTTTCTATATTCCGTATAAAGGCCAGACCACATTTATAATCTTACAAATCTTGTTTATATTTCTTTATTTTTCTAGCTTCCAGCTCATTATTATGCCATGAGTAAAGAACTGTTTGCCCTTATCTAAACAGACATTAACACTGATCTGTAAATCTTTAATAATAGTATCATAATACTCAATAAGTAATTTAATAAATAATTTAGAGGCAGTACCTTGAATACTCCACCCTTTTTTTCAAAAAGTCAGAGTTGCCCTTGTCAGCACCAGGCTCAATATATATCATAAAGTTCCTAGGTACTATCCCTGATTCTTCATATGTTTTAAGCATCCTAGAATGCCAGATCATCAATCTAAGTATGTAAGTTTTTTCGGATGCATTTAATAAAGCCTGAAAGACCTTGTGGTTGTTGTCATTATGAGAAGAATCATAGGTTCAGTGACCTCTGTGTTGGAACAACTTTGGTCTGCACCAGACATCTGCAAAACAGGACATCTCAATTAAATCTTCAGGCAAACACAAGATGTAGTCTCCCCCACATGGGATATATGCAAATGACCCCTTAAGGACATTAAGTGTTTCACCTACATGGCTTCTGAATGTCTATGGCTTTTTTTTGTACTTTTTAAGTCTTTATATTTACATTCAGACCAATAAAGAGAAAGCCAATAAATCCCATGGGCATCCATTACAGGATGTTTAAGATATCACACACTGTAGTCTTTACTGAATGGTTTGCCTGTGTGGCTTTTTTATACTTTGATTTGGATGTTAGTTGGGATATTTTGCAGGCACCTTAATCTTATGGGCATCAGCTGTGTTTCTGAAGTAAAGCCAAACTATCCACTCATGCTGTACTGACAAGGTCAGTAAAAAGACTGAAACATGCAGATACATAGCTGGGGGGGGGGGGGGGGTTAATTTTTTGTAGCTTTTTTAATTTTCAATATATATACATTTGCTTACACGTAGTTTACAAAACTGCATTCACAGGAATTTATCCAAGGTGAAAGCTTTCCAACCAGAAAATCTGCAGATGTTAGGAAACTCTACTCAGGCTAGGTGTTAATGAATTAATAGGAATACACAATGGTAACTTTGGTTTGACAATGGAATAAAATAATGTCCTACTATGCTTTTTTATAAGTGCCACAGAATGTTTTACATCCACTTGAGCTACCACCAACACAGCAGATGGGACCTCTCTATGAGTTCATCTAAAAGATTGAGCATCAGTGACATAGCACTCCCTGCTGTTGTGCTTTACTGTAGTATGAGTATTAGAAAGTAGATACAAGCTTCTTGTGTGGAAATAGAACCCATAGCCTTCTGATCTTCTGTAATCAAAGGTGAGTGTTCTAATTATTGTTTCCTAAGTCCTTTAACAACATCAAGTTATAAATATTCACAGCAGAAGCAAACGTCCTGATCTCTACTATTGTAAGGGCTGCTAAAGAAGTACGAACAGCAAAGATGATCAAATTCATATTGACAATGGCTCCATTCTTTCAATTTTAAATCTTTGATTTTATAAGCAAAATAAATAATGTGAATGTTGAATTTTGTACAGCTTAGTAAACAGCTTATACTGTATCAGCAACCATTCAAACCTGGCCTGCACTATCTGCAATATGTTGTTCATTCACTAGAAAAATATATTCTGAGAGCTCCATAGAGTCCAACAGTGTGGTCCTGCATGTTGGGAGGAATTGGACATGCCCCAGAGATGTTCAACTGCAGATGCACCTGGTACCCCATTATTCAGATAGCTAGAAAAACATGAGTGTTATTACCATTTTCATAGTTAAGGTTCTAATCCGTCTATCCATCCACAACCCTGTTTTCCCACTTTTGCACATGGGGTTGGGGTGTCACTTCAGCAGTGACATTCATCTAGACACAGCACTCTATATTTCTCTAGCTGCATTAGACAGAGTACAGGTATGTTTGTATGTTGCCCATCATGCAGGCTTTAAGTTGGTAATTACTAGTAGCTTGCATGTAGTATGGTCTTCCAATGATTAATGTATATATGAGCAGAATTTTGTGACTGAGCTCATCAATGAAGTTTTAAGACCACTTGTTTCTCTGTTTTTTATATTTTTATGAGCAGACAGTAGGAGTCACTTAGCTATTCCTAGAGAAACATCTGGAGAGCTCACTAGGAATAAATATTTTAATTTGTACCTTATTGTAATTTCCCCATCTCCTTCTTGCATTTTCTTTGAACTCTGTACGTGGACTGCTGGCTTTTATCCGTTCAGAACAGCAATCTTTGCTGGGTGTCTCATAAAGAGACAGAGACCATAATTTCAAGCAGCATAAGGACATAAGCATTACTCTTCCCACTATGGTACTTTCTCCATATCTTTTCTCATAAACCCATTTGTCTTATGTTTGCTATGCTTATCTTGCGATCTTGTAGCCCAGGCAGGTATGACCCTAGCCCTGAGTAGCATTCTGCCATCACCCATAATGATACCACAGTACAAGGACAAAATGATTGACTTCAACAATTGGCTAAGCTTCTGGTTTCATTCTAAAGGGATCCAGTGTCTGTCTGCCTGGGATGATATGATCGACAGACCACTATGCTTTGCTAGAGATGGCCTGCACCTGTCACGCTTGGGATTCCAGATACTGGCTAAGGCTCTTGCCACCCCTATAGTGCCTTTTTTAGGCAATGCTCAAATGACAAATTCTCCACCGTAACAGGTAAAAGCAAGCAAAATCTGAGGGTAATGCTACTCAGTGCTAGAAGTCTAAATCTTAAAATGCACTCACTCGAGGGACTCCTTAAAATGGAGAGCATCGACATCTGTGCAGTGACAGAGACCTGGTTCAAGGCTACAGAGAGCACCCCTGCATTACCAGGCTATAATTCATACTACACCTTTCGGCCACCTAACCTGGACTGAAACACTAAAGGCGGAGGTGTGTCCATATTCATTAAGGATATCCACACCTCCAGGCTAGTTGCTCAGCATAATGCATCCAAGATTATCCAAGTGCAACTAACTCTGGGCAAGATCACAATCCAAATTGTAGCTTGCTACAGATCCCCCACTATGCCCCAGGATTCCCACTCCCCATTTCTTGATACACTGAAAAATATTAGGGTACAACTTAACACCCTAATAATGGGCAATTTCAACTGCCCCACCATTAACTGGGAAAACTACTCATGCACCAACTCTATTGCTCAACATTTTCTAGAATTCATAAATTCCACCTCCTTGGATCAACTTATCCGCACCCCCACCAGGGGCAGCAATATCCTAGAACTGGTCATTGCCAACACGGGTGACCAGTGTTCCACACCAGAGGTCAAATTCTCATTGGTCAGATCCGACCACAAGCTAATCATCCTAGACATCCACATCCCACCCCCACCCACCAATAGGGAAATCACCATAAAAAAATTCTCCAAAGCCAACTTCACGCTTCTTAAGACAGAAGTGGCAAACTTCATGATACCCATGCAGACGGACAATAGAGGTACGACTGCTGAATCCTACACAAATGCACTTTATAGATACTTACATGAGTGCATGGATTGTGCTATCCCTAACAAAATCAATATGCTATCCTCCAAAAAAGAAGCCAATTTGGTGGTCCCCTGACATGAACAAACTACAACAGAAGAAAGAAACTGCTGCAAAAAGAGTAAAATCCCACGATTGGAGGAACTCTCTGGTCAGTCTGAGTAAGATGCTGAGATCCCTCATAAAATCTTCCAAAGCTAGTTATGAAAACAAAATCACCACTGTTTCTAAAGACAACCACAAAGCATTCTATAGCTATGTCAAGAATCTCAATGACAACACTCAGATCTGCTCTGAGTTACAGCACAATGGCACTAAATATACAGAACCAACTGATATTGCCAATATCTTGGCAGATAGGTTCAGTGCTAACTTTACCCCCCCTCTTACACCCTAAGGGGTCCATCTCTATACTGGAAGAATGCAAAGTTCCTGTAATCACGCTGCACAGGTAAAAAACACATTCTCCAAAGCTAAAAGCACAGCATCCATGGGACCTGACAACATCCCAGGCTGCGTTCTACATGATCTACAAAATGAACTGGCACCCCACCTAAGTACCATGTTCAGTCATAGCCTCCCCTCAGGCTTTGTGCCCACTTAATGGCACAGAGCAACAGGTATCCCACTCCACAAAGGGGGATCCACCATGGACCCTGGGAACTACTGCCCCATTAGCCTGATGAGCCTGGTGTGCAAGGCCATGGAACGTATCATAATGGAACTTATAAACAAAGACATTGGTAATCTTCAATCTCTGTTCCCCACCTAGTTCGGGTTTGTAAAAGGCAGATCATGTCTCCTAAACCTGATAGACTTCTTTGAAGCAGTCACCAAAGCCGTAGATGAGGGTAAAGTGGTTCACACAGCCTATCTAGATCTCGCCAAGGCTTTTGACACCATCCCCCGCTCTGGAATTATCGAGAAACTCACTAAACTAGGTATAAATCCCTATGTCACTAGATGGGTTGCCAACTGGCTCACTGACAGAACTCACACTGTGAAAGTAGCAGACTCCAAATCCGACTTCAGACTAGTGACAAGTGGAGTACCACAGGGTTCAGTCCTGGGTCCTGTCCTGTTTGGTATCTACTTCTCTGAAGTACTTTCTAACACAGAAGGTCTTTGGCTAAGGAAGTTCACAGATGAATGCAACCTAGGAGCCATAATCGAAACTCCAAAAATTTGTGGACATCTTACAAAAGAACCTCACTGAGACAGATGCCTGTTGTCAAAGCCATGGCCTCAAGCTCAGTGCCAAAAAGTGCATTGTTATCCCTTTTGGTAAAAACTCTGCACCCATGAACAACCATATAGGCGGTAGTCTACTTAACACCAAAAGTGTGATAAGAGACCTTGGGATATAGGTGGACAGTAGTCTCTTCTTTGATAATCACATCACCACAGTAGTTAGGAAATCCTTCTATGTGGCACACCTAATCACAAAAGGTTTCTCATCCAGAAAAAAGAGGTAATTATTCCCCTCTACTCATCACTCATTAGACCCATTATAGAGTACAATGCCCCTTTTGGTATGTACCTCACAAGACATCTACAGCAACTGGAAAGGCCACAGAAATACCTCACAAAGAGGATTACTGACCTCAAACAGATGCCCTATGCAAACTGCCTCAAAAAACTCCAGCTTTACTCCGTCGCATATCACCTACTCAGAGGCGATCTCTGCCTAACATACAAAGCTATGTAAAACCCAGAGCTGTTGGACATGCTCTATTTAAAGAAATCCCAATCTATCCGAGCTACATGAT